>NC_065958.1:11757500-11767500 GCF_021464435.1 Cataglyphis hispanica
TTTTTTTTTTTTTCTTCTTTCTTCTTTGTCGAGACATGGTGTCGTTGTGTTGTGTAATAAAGGAAAGTTATTTTAAATGCAAAAAATATTACACAAATTTTCTAATTAACCAAAAATAATTTTATATATATATGAAAGACACGTGTCTTAAAACTAATTACAAGTCGCTGTTACATGAGATGTGTTTTACTGATGTTGCTACCTGACTTTCTGATTGAAGATACATACACACACGATCCTTTCTCCGAGAGCCTCCGCGACGCAATAATTACTTGTTCGTGTTAAGTAGCGTTAAGTAGCATTTAACGTAACGCGCGCGTTTAATGCTTACCGCGATTGTCTCTCGTTAAGCGACGACCTTACAACGCCAGCTCTGTTAACGATTGACGACAACGGCGATACAATCGATATTTGCGTTTCAACCTAGAAAGGAAGTAATTCCTTCGACTTACCTCGCCGCAACCTGCTCGCACACCTGTAACACACGCACACACACACATACATACACACACACACACACACACCTGTCTTCCTTAAGCGCCGTTTTCCAGGTGACTCCGCCCACGCTCTAGGTATAAACGTGCTGGATGCACCTGCGTGCATCGAGACGGACGCTTATCGATTCGACGTTAAGATTGCACATTTGCGGAATCGCAAACGGCGGCGATATTCGCCCCTCCCCCCTCGTTTCGATCACGATCAAACGAGGACGGAGCGCGTTACGAGAGTCTGCGCGATAGACGATCGATTAATAAAAGAATCATGCAATAACGAGGATATTTATTCCACCCTGAACCCACGCTGAAACATATCCTATCTCCTCTGAACTGGTCGATCGGCCCCAACTAATAGCTGCTTTTCTGTGTGTTTTCTCTTTTCCACGGGGGGCGTTAACTAGCAGACAGCTACCAGTACCAGCTCCAATCCATGTGGCAAAAGTGCTGGAACACCAATCAGAGTCTGGTGCACAATCTGCGCTTCCGGGAACGCGGACCCCTCAAGTCCTGGCGGCCGGAGACCATGGCGGAGGCGATCTTCAGCGTCCTAAAGGAAGGGCTTTCCCTCAGCCAAGCGGCAAGGTACGTTTGTAATGGCCATGGTATTTATTAATCCTAATATGTGTACTAAGATTACACAAAACTCAAGACAAGACGATATATCTAAAAATATTGTATTGGTAAAATTTTCCGAAACTTAAATCTTGTCTTGGTCTTGTGATCAAAAATCTTGTCTTGTCTCGATTTTATTAACAATTTTTATATTCTAATACTGAGCGATTATTTAAAATAATATTAAATGTATATAATTTTTTTATATACGATGCCTATCCAAAACATGTGAAAAAATTTCCTGATTTTTTAAATAATTTGTTCAAAATTTCAGGTAAAATTAGAAAATTTTTAGATGAAACTTTTTTAAAATAAACTTTTTTTGTGCACGTCTTTTAAAGCTTTTCACTCATACAAAAGAAAAATAAATCATTTAAATTTTAAATATTAAATTTAAAAATGTAAAAAACTGAATGACTTTTAAAAAATTTTATTTAATAAATAAAAATATATTATCAGAAATTTAGAGATAATTAATACAGTAGACAAGCATTCTTCATTTGCATAATATTTTCATTTTTTATTATTAATTGTAAGAATTATAATAAAAAATATATATTAAACATTTTGTATTCAATATTGTTTGCTATGACAATGAACGAAATGACATATAAGAGAAAAATATATATTTATAAATATATAAAGATGTATATAAATATATTTGAAACATATAATTGACAATCATTAGCTAATCGATGCTTGCAATATAAGAATAAAATGATTAAAGAAAGAATTATTGAAAAAATCTCCTCAAAATTTTAAATAAAATTTTAAGAAAATTCCCCGTTTTTTTTTAAATAAAAACGAAATCCAAGTTTTTCCAGAAAATATCCCATACTATTTATTTCATTGATTTTCCAAAAAACACTATATATGTGTATAATGTTTTTAATGAACTAAATAACCGTGGAAAATTTTATATTGTCTATTTTGATAATTATATATTAATTATTTCTAAATTTTTGTTAATATAGTTTTATTTAATAAATAAATTTTTTAATTTATATAATATAATATATAATATAATTATAATATATAATATATAATTATATATTATATATAATTATATATTATATATTATATAATTAAATAATATATAATATATTTTAATATATTATAATAATATATTATATATTATATTATATTATTATATAATTATATATTATATATAATATATAATATATAATTATAATATATAATATATATAATATATAATATACTATATAATATAATTTTTTTTTATTTAATTTACACAAATATACATATTTTAGATTTATAAAAAATCAATAATTTTGACAGGACTAATAATCTTGACAACGTTAGTCATAATTAATTAAAAATCTTGATCTTCTCTCGAATATGTGTATTTAATATTTCAAATTGTTAAAACGTTTTCTCTTCTATCTCACCAATAAACTATAATAGAACGCTATGAATGCTTTTTTATATTTGTTGAGAGAGAAAATCGGCGAAGAATCGGTTTATTCGAAAATATTAGGACGAGAGAGACCGAGGGTAGGAGTGGTATTATCGCGTATAATATTAATACTAATCGATATTTCATCGTATTAAAAACTTAAAAACCTTGAAACATTTTCAACGTGTTTGGTAAAAATTATTTATCTCATTTAATTGCACTTTTTCAGCAATATTACATATATTAATACACTGACTGATACAAAACACGTTAATTTAAAAAATTATTGAAATGCCTCCAACGCGCGCGCTCGTATATTGCAAAAATAATTAATTTAGTTGCAATCATTTTCTGTATACGATGGATGCAACATAGCGTCCATCGTATACGTGTGTATATATACCGTGTGGAACCAATAATAAAATTAATAATAAACTCGCCGCGCAGTTGCATAAAACTTCGGCGCGCGACATTTAATATTAATATCGAGTGATGTAATGCGTTAATATAAAAATTAAAGAGTTTATATTAAAAAAAAAAATTGCTTATCCCCCCAAGAGCTCGCTACCTGGCGACCAGGTAGCGTGTTCTTCGCGGCATTAATAAATAACACGCGAAAGATAAATATTTAATGCGAGTTTATTCCGCCGTTGTTTCCTCCAACCATGCCGCGCCGCCGACTCACGCAATGTACCGGGTAAATAGTTAAAATTGTTATATAAATGTCTTATGATGCGGCGCGTAATACAATAGGTACCGCCGAGTTTATTACGCAATGAAAAATTCCTGGAAATTACTGCATATCACAGGCGGCATATCTTATCGCCGTGCCTGAATCATCCGTTCCGAATCCTGCCCGTGCTCGAAGCTGCCAGCTTTAAAAAAAAGAAAAAAATCATTTGCGCGCAGGCATATCGTAAAGGCGTCTGTATCACGTAACAACGTCTCTCTAACGACTCGCCGTTAAGAGGGATTTCTTTTAATTCGCCTACAAAGCGACTCAATAAAGCGCGACTTTACGAGTTAGCGAGCGATAATTTTTATGATAATCGACTCGACGATCGATAACGCTCTCCCATTGTAGTACGCGAAATTTCGAAAAATTCTAAATATCTAAATTCCGCAAATATCTAATTTTCCGAAAGATTGTCATTAACTCTTCGTTAATGCAACTTAAAAAAAAAAAAGAAAAAAGAAAGAAAATGACAGGGAGAGGAAACATATAATAATAATAATAATATGTCGCGTAAACTTGTGATTAAAAAAAAAAAAAGAAAAAAAATTAGAGGGACGAGGAAATAAGCAATAATAATATATGCATGTAATGAAGAATATATAAGACAACTGTGAGTTTCATCACTTCTTGCGAGGAGTTCCTGTATTATTTTATTAAACGCATCATGTGACCGCTTGTATCTCTCCCACGCGACGGTTACATAATTTCGAGGGATTGCATAATTTCCATCGCCATGCATCCAAATACGTAATTGTTGAATCTTTTATATCATCGGTATGATGAAATTAATATAAATGAAAATTAATTATAATGAGATGGAATAAAAACATAAAGTAATATTAAAATGCAATTAGATATGATAATGTATGGTAATGAGTTTAGAAAAATAATGCGTAATGCGAAGCGCAAAAGGCAGCATAGATTGGAGTATCGTAAATATTAATGCACGCTCCTTTTTTTTCTCTCTCTCTCTCTCTCTTTGCAGAAAATACGACATCCCCTATCCGACGTTCGTCCTGTACGCGAATCGAGTGCACAACATGCTGGGCCCTAGCGCCGACGGCGGAGCCGGTGAGTGCTAGTTGCCACTTTCAATGCCCTCCGCTCTTCGTTTATTCCAAGAGATATAAATAGAGAAAAGCGAAATTTTTTTTCATAAAAAAACGTCTTTTTTTATTGAAAAAAAAAAAAAAAACAAATTTTTGTTTTTATTTTTTCTTTTTTTTTTTCAAATATTCAATATCTTTACATTTTGATTACTGCAAATCGATTTTTCATTATTTTTAACTTTTTAAATGATAGATTCGAATTAACTATTATTATTTTAAATGTAGCTCGCATTCCAATTGGCTATTTCACGAATGTAAGCATCTTATAAAATAAAAATTAATTTTTTTTTTTATTTTTCAAATCAATTTTAATGGATTGATGATATTTTTAAATGATGTCGAACATGACATATTAATTCGGATAATTTTCAATTAGATGCATAATAAAAATTTTTGTTGACGTCCGATCGTCCCTTAAGACCCTTAAGACCCCTTCTCAAGACCCTAGTTAACCGCGCGAAGGATTCGCTTAATGGACCCCAATGGTGTAGCCGATTGTAAATAGTTAATAAGCGACGGCCGATCAGGAGAAGAATAATCCAAAGACTCAGTTACGCTTGTAAAAGTCGTAATTACATTGCGCAATTAAATCGGCCAAGCTAGCACTCGATGGCTTAGCTATGCATCTACCGTTTCATCAGCACATTACATTCTTTAATATTACCCAATTTCATGGTTATAAATTTCAATAAAATTTATTAATTATTCATGTTTATATATATTATATTTATTTATTAATTATTAAATTTTTATTATATTTTTTTATATTTTTATTATATTAAATTTTTTATTATATTATATTAAATTTTATTTATTTTTATTATATTAAATTTATTATTTTTATTATACTAAGTTTTTATTATATTTTTATCATATTAATTAATTAATTTATTTATTTATTTATTATATTTATTTATTAATTAATAAATTTATTTATTAATAAATATTATAATATTTATTTATTAATTATTTATGAGTAATTGACACAATCACACAGATATGTAAAATTTTTCTTCACGATTTTTATTTTCATTCCAAATTCGTATTTCTATTTAATGCAAGATTTTGTGTGTAATAATTTTTTGTGTAATACAAAATTCATTCACTCATAAAATCGAAGAGCTCTTTATCTCCCATTCTTTCCGTTTACTTTCAAGTCTTTCGAATATTTATCGCACAATTATCGATACACCATTAGAACCGATTTACACTGAAATACATATTCTTCTCGTCCTCTTTCTACAACCTTGTTTCCCTTTCATCTGTAGATTTGCGCCCTAAGGGAAGAGGAAGACCGCAGAGGATTCTACTGGGTGTCTGGCCGGACGAGCATATCCGCGGTGTGATTCGCGCGGTGGTATTCCGTGACGGGCACTCGCCCCATATTGTCAAAGAGGAGCCAACCACGATATACCCTACCCTGGCGAATTACGCGGCCTGCAACGGTCCGGAAGGCGCGGTTAGCCCGGGTGCGGCGGCCGCGGCCGCGGTCGCGGCGGTCGCTCAAGGTAACACTGAAAAAAAAAATGTACTAAATCCAGAAACATTTTTTATTTAAAAAAAAAAACATTATTTATTCAAGTACTTGCAAATTAATTATTTTAATTAAGCGGCAAATGCATTTGAGTGAATAAAATATATAAAATAAAAATAAAAATGTATTTTAAAAATTATAATTTTTATGATACAGAACTAATAAGTTATTTAATATAACAAAATATTTTTGGGAACAAAGTATATATTTATTTACATAAAAACATCAAAATTAACAAAATGTATTTATCTGTTTGAAAAAAAAAAAATTTTTAATACACCAGTCGCGATTTTTCACATTTCTTAATTTTTTTCGAAATTGATATTTTAAAATTGAAAAAGAGTGGAGATAAATTCGATCGTTTTGTATAAGAAATGTCAAATCTTATTTTGAAAATTTCAACCTTTTTTTTTTATAGAGAACGCTTTTATAAAATAAATTTTACTGACATATTTTTAAGTCTAAACATTTTTTCTTCATGTTTACAACGCAACAATTAAAAATTTAGAAAAATACTTATATTGCTTCTCGGCTTCCTGCAAGAAATTGCAACAGGCTGTATAAAAATAAAAAAGATCATCCTTTTAATTCCAAGAATTATCGGAAATCTCATTGAAAAAGATTATGATTTAAATATTGATCGAAATAAATAAGCCTTCATTCATTTCCTGCCATTAAATAATTTTATTTAATTATATATATATATATTTTTTTTATTTAACTCTAAGCTTACCAAGACTCTAATCTTTCTACCTTACCTTTATCATCCAGGTCTGCGACATCAGATGTGCAGTATGGTGGCAGCGGCGCACTCGCAGCAGCACGACATGATGGCGACGAATTTGTCGACGAATCTGTCGACAAGCCTGTCCTCCAGTCTGTCGTCAAACTTACAGGCAGCGATGCAAGCTAGCCAGCACCACAATAACAATAATACAAGTGGCAACCCGAGCGGCCTCGGCGGTAATAGCGCCGGTATCGGCAACAACGGCAATTCCCCGTTGAATCTCGGTCTGGCGAGCCCGGGCTCGGGCCCGCCTGAGAGCCCGATGGAGAGTCCCCTGGCGAGTCCGTTGGGCCCGCTGATGGATCCAGCCGGTCACATACCCAGTAGCGTGGAGGTCGGCATCGGCGTGAGCGGCATGACGTACAAGCCGGCGCGAAGCTTCGTCAGTCCGCGCCCGGAGAATCTCTTCCAGGAGGACATCGCCGACCTGGTGAAGAGCCCCCACGGTCTCAAGGACAAGGACAAGATCCCGGTGAAGCTCGAGCCGCTCACGGACTCGCGCTGTGAATAGTAAGCCATCGCCAGGAGGTGGCTAACGGGGGAGACGAGGAGCGGAAGCGACGACCGTCTTCACCGCTGCAGGATCGCCGGCCGAGGATGGCCGAGGAGCGTCGATGACACCCTCAGGAGGACCCCTCTTCTCTCTTCGAAGCCGTTAACGGCCGAGGCCGTAGATGATGCGGATCGGTAGGTGCTGAGAGTCACACTTTGACGCTTCTCTTCGCGAAGAATCGAGCTCTGTCTGAGTCTTCGACTTTGCGGCACTTCGCCTCCTCGCGCGCGGAGAGAGAGAGAGAGAGAGAGAGAGAGAGAGAGAGAGAGAGAGAGTTTATAGTATATGTATATGTATTAATAACATATACGTGACTCTGAACATTGTACGCGAGCGCGATATATATTGTGCATACGAGTATGTTAGAGGAATGTTAGAGAGAAAGAGGCTTACAATCAAAAAAGAAAAAAAAAAAAATACTGAGAAACACAGCGTGGGCGAGACAGACGAGTGTAGAGAGTCCCTCGCCCGGCTTAGTATCGAGGAAGTATGATTTAGCGATCGTAAAGACTAAACGAAAATCGCTCAATCGATTCTCCTGCGACAGAGGATAGTGGAAGACGGAGGAGAAAAAGAGAGAGAGAGTAAAACCTTCTTCTAGCGAACGTACTATAGCTATTGGGTCGCCGGCGCCCCGCGAACGCGCCGCCACCTTTTTCCAATCTAGATAGTCGTGTCATCGTCGTGTCGTACAGACTATGTACATGTAATAAAGGTAAAAAAAAAAAAACCTACACACGCCTACACACGAGCGCATATATAATGAACATATACATACACTCACACACGAGGAAACACGAGCGCGCCATACACAGGATATACACACTCGAAAATTTATACCTACGCATATATAATAACTGTACTTTTAATGCCAAATGTATAATAACTCGTAAGGGGTCGCCTACTGCCGAATGATTATTCGAGACACCCTCGAATCTCGACGAGAAAGTAAGCCGCCTCGAACGGAGCTACGCACGTTGTACTATCGAGTCCTTACACAACATGTCATGGATCAGTTTGTGATATGTCCTAATAATTCTTAGGTATCACAACAAAGATTCGCTTTAAATTATTTTTAGGAAAGTAAAAGTAAGGTTTTTTTTTTTTTTTTTTTTTTCTTATTAATATACATCGCGAAGAAAAAAAATAGATTATAGATATCGCGAAATTATTTTTTATTTTTGTAAATTATTCTACGAGCATAAATCATGTGTACAATATGATTTATATGATATATTAAATGGATCTGGTTTTTTATATTGCTTCGATAATGTAAATTCTTCTTTTTTTTTTTTTTCTGCGTCGAACGTCTTAACATAAGTAAGCGGACGATAAATTTTGCTACGAATCTCTCCGAAATAAAAAAAAAATCTCAATTTTGTCCACGACGCTTTGTGCAAGAGTACTATTCTTTTTTTGACGCCAGGCAGTAAGCGACGTCACTGATCTAAGCTCGATAAGATAATGTGAGGGAGATGTACAAAATTCACTATGACTGTCTACCAAGCAAGTAAAGAAAAAAAGAGAAAAAAGAAAAAAGAAAGAAACGAGCAAAAGGAAAAATTAGGGAGGGAAAGAAAGAGAGGGGAGGAACGACAGAAGGAAAAAGGTAAGACAAAGATATTTAGAGACGGAGAAAACAAATTTAACGGCTTATAAAGCGAGCACACTCTAGGCCGAGATGATCGCTATAACGTTATTAAGTATAATGATTGCCTTCCTGCCATATTTGGGGTATGCCAAGTATAAAAATTATAAGGTTTAGGGATTAGGGAACGAGAAACTGTGCCTCGACACGACATACCGTGTCGAGAAAATTTCGGTGAGTTCGGCGACCACGAGTGTATGCATGCGGTGCGGAGAGACTGCGAACTTGAAATACGGGCCTGGTGAATGCGAGTGTGAGGTATGAACGCGGGATGAACGGACGGAAGGTATGAATGAATTTGAGAAAAACTCGTGTGCGTGCGTTCTTCTTTCGAAAGATCGTGCTATTTTTCAAAATTTTACACGTCGCGCGTGATTTCGAGTCCTTCCGACAATCGATGAACGAGCCGTGCCGACCAGTTCGGAGCGAAAAAAGAAAAAAAGTAGTTTTGCTACGCACGAGAAAGAATTTTATTAAAAGCTGCCTGGCTCGATTGCCTGCTTGCTAAATTCGATCAATTTGAAATTTTAGACTTGCGAAGTATCGCTTTTCAAAATGGTGCTAATATAAGGATCTCCATTCGATCATTATTAATGTGAATAAGCAGGCATCTTTCGTTGTAATGTCGAAGAAAATCGGGCAAAATTAAAATTCGCGATTAAAATTCATTGGATCCTATAATCGATCGTCTATGCCAAATTCGGCTCATCTGATGCAATTTCAAATTGGATTATCGTAAAGTATCGTTTTTCGATGGTGCTAATATGAAAGTTTCATTAATATCACTATAGACGAATCGAGATAGTTTTTCGAACGTTTTTAATTCTGAATATATATTTATCGCAAGAAAAAAAAAAGAATGGAATTTTCCGAGGATACTAATATCGGCACGCTAGTTCGAGAAAGAGAGAAATAGAGAGAAAGTGTGAGAAAATGATAGCGAGAGTGAGAGAAAGAGAGAGAAAGAGACTCCATGTAAGTGTAAAAAATAAACAAAAAAAAAAAAAATCGAAGTGGCCTTCGGTGAAAGGGAAAGATCATCGCTTTTCGCTTTTGCTCGTACGAGGCTTTTGGCGAAACAAGCCATCCGTGTTATATCCGTTTGTC
>NC_065958.1:11772500-11887500 GCF_021464435.1 Cataglyphis hispanica
TAAGCAAGTTACATTACCTACCTACCTACCTACCTATCCGCGCGCTTGACGGGTGGAACAAACAGATGAATCACGCAATCATACATTTAAGTTGCTACTTGGCACGTATACCTAAGTAATATACTAACATAAACAGTATGCAATAACAAATAAATATGAGAAATAAAAGAAGGCGTTTCTTTTTACATCTCACAATAATCTTCCCTACTCCATCCTTCCGTTTAAATTTCTTAATTTCAGTGAAACTACTACGTTTTTCGATGAAATATTAAGCGTGAACATTAAGAAAATTTTTTTTTATTAAATTTAAGGAAAAATTTGATCCTTGATTGGATTTTGAAAGATAACATAGAGATCTGATAAAAAATTCTCTTTCGGAAAAGATTTATTCAAGCGATTAAGACATTTATACAATATAAATAATTGCAAGTTCATTGAGTAACAAACAAAGAAACAACTTTCTAAGAACAATGGAAAGATTTTGTTCTATCATATTTAGGAACAACTTTGGTTGAATGAATTCGATAGCCTAAAAAACCATGTTTAATATTGTATATATCAATATATACACACATATTTTATATACATGTTTAAAATAAAATTATTTTTTATCGATACCTTTTATGTAAAATGTATCTGTATATATTGCACTTTTTAAAATTGCAAATTTTTTAAATATATATATAGCTTCTTTAAAAATCAACAATCATAGAACTATCCGATATTTTTATCAATTCACAGTTTACAAAGAAACAAATTAAAAAAAAAGAAAATACTTTTACCAAGTATTTGGTCAGCATTTTGCATTATCTACACCTTCTGCACTTTCGGAATATTGTTCTGATTAATTTGATGTTCGGCGGACTTTGGATTCTCTTGAAGATTGTGGCTGGATGCTGTCTCTTGATTGTTTGACGGGGCATTACCCTGAGTATTTTGTGGCACTTGATTCTGCGTTTGTTGTTGCGTTTGCTGTTGACTCTGTTGAGGTTGGTCTTGAGGTTGTTGTTGGACTTGATGAGGCTGGCCTTGAGATTGTTGCTGAGCCTGCTGTGGCTGGCCCTGATATTGTGGTTGAGCTTGCTGTGGCTGGCCCTGATATTGTGGTTGAGCCTGCTGTGGGTGGCCCTGATAATGTGGCTGAGCCTGGAAATGTTGCTGCAGTACTGGTACTTGATTCTGTGGCTGCTGCGCTTGGTACTGATGTTGCTGTGGAATCTGATCGGGATAATATTGTTGTGGCGAGGGCTGATAGATTTGTTGCGGCACTTGTCCCTGATATTGTTGCGGCACATGGCCGACTACTGGTTGTTGTGGTATCTGTCCTGGATATTGTATCTGTTGCGGATGATACTGCTGGGATTGGAATTGTTGCTGGTGTTGCGATGGAAACTGTGGAATATAAAGAGATGCGTTAAAAAAATATAGTTGCTACTTTGATAAGAGACTCGGATTTGCAAATATTTCACAATTACGCGGTTACTTACCTGTTCGTGTTGGACAGGTAGATGTGCAGTATCAGGAGATAATGGAGGTGGTGGTGACTAACAACAACAACAAAAAGTGCACAATCTAAGTTAATTACTCTAATCACTACAGATTTGTCTTTTAGTCGAAGCGAGATAACGACTATGCAAGTTGTCAAACAAAATCATCAAATATGCTTATAATTATAGCCGCGCAACATTACGTCTATGAAAAGACCTACTACTCAATTGAAAAATAAAACAATACATTTTCTATCTTTACCTCGAACATGCTATCAAAGTAAATAATAAAATCAAACACAAAATCATTTAGATTGTGTTCATCTATTTAAAAGCACAACATAAAAAAAATAATATCACTCGGCACATATGAGGATATTTAATCTGGTACACATTATATATACACGCAAGTGGATCTATGGTTTCTTTACTCATTTAAAACATTCCACTCCACACAAAATTATTAATGCAATAATTAAATGCTCACCATTCCTTTAGCAATCATGTTTTGCATCTCTTCCTTTCTGCGTTGCAGGAAAACTTCGTATTCTTCCTTAGAGTATATTTGTTGCTCGTCCAATCCTTGCCATCCTTCATCTCGTTGGAATTCGGGCTTCTTTGTCTGTTCCAAAAACTCTTGATAACTGTAACAAACAAAAAACGCAAATACATTTCATCATTATTTGTAATTCTGTGGTAATCAATTAATGTAAATGTAAATATAAATCAATTAAAAGTAATTCTAAATACAAAATTTAATAATTTGTTGAAATAAGTACCTTATCAGACCATCATGATTAAGATCAGCTTCATTAAATACATGTTCTCTCATTCTTTCCATTTCTTCGCGTCGCTCATAGATATCGTCTTCTGGAGCGCCTTCTGAGTAAAGTTTATCTAATTCCTTAAGGAATAGAGATTTTACTTCATCTTGATCCCAAAAACCATTACCGTCCAAATCTGAATTTGAGATTATATATAAATATGATTTTCTTTTAAAGTGACAAAATAACAATGTATATCATTAACAATGATAACATTTGATACCGCTGATAATATTTCGTACCATGAAGATAAAAGAATGTCTTGGGATTAAATTGTTGGGCCTCCATATGATCTTGTTGCTCCCAAACCTCCTCTAATTGTTGCTTGCTACCAGGATGATGTAACTGTAAATTCATATTACTTAATAGAGAAGAAAATAGAAGAAAAGCTTACATCTATTTTTTTCAGCTTACTGGTTTGTGATCCTTGTGTTTCTTTTTCATCGCTTCTAGCTCTTCTTCATATTTTTTCCTTTCTTCTTCCTTCATATCTTCCAAGAATGAAAAATATTAATCAAAATTAAATAATGATTGTTTTAATTATTTACTAATGTAAAAATATTTATTAAATTATGATAATTATATTATAGTTTAATAATATTACTAGCTATAAATAATCAAGTCTAAAAATATTACGTTCTGTACCAGTATTACCCTTCATCTTTTGTTCTTCCTCAAATTTTTTTTCCATCTCATATTCTTTAAACTGCTGACGTCTTATTTTATCAGCTTCTGCCAAGTCTTTCGTAGTCTGCAATATTTTAATAATAATAACCTTCATTAAACAAGACAATTCTTGTATGAAAGTTCGTTATATATTTTACATATTACATACATAAAAACAAAAACTTCTACCTTGGCAATCAATTTCTTTAAATCATCTATCTCAAACGTATGCATGTTGGAGTGATCCAAATGCTCCGCTATCTTCAAATGATCTAGATCCAGACCATTCATTAGATTATGCTCTTTGGTAGCAAGATGTCTCAGTCTCTCCAATTCCTCTCGTTTCAGTTCGTCCAACTTCGTCCTGATCTTGTGATCCACGAATTGCAGTTCATGCGCTATCTTTCCCGTCTGTGTACAAAATTATCTAATTATTAATTGTATATTCAAGATTCCGCAATATAAACCTTTGAAAAAATTAAACGTTCGATTTTTCAATCGTGTCCTAAATTTCAATCTATTCAACTTAATGTTCTTGTACTATTTTATAATTTTATTGTTAAAAAAGTTATTATTTGATTATTATTTGATATTCTAAGCTTCTAAAGATTTTAAAACTAGTATAATATTGGTTATTCAATGTGGAAAGATCTTTCTCTACTTTCTCCTTTTTTATTATATTTCTCTGTGATGCCATGCTCTTTGGTGTCGCGCTTTCTATATATTTTCACTCAAAGTAAAATAATTTAGTACTTTTGCTACACTGTAAAAAAACTAATTGAAACCTCAGACAAAATGTCTGAGGCTTTTTGCAGATATATTGTCTAAATTTTCAGACATACTTCTAAACTTTCAGAAAAAAGATTAAGTCTGAAATGATTAAGTTTGAAATGAAGTCAAATTGTCTGAAATTTCTTTCAGACATCCAAATCTGATTCAGACAAAAATATGTCTGAATTTGTAGAAAATTTTTTACAGTGTAAATTATTATAGTAGTGGTTTATATATTATATTTTTCCATTAAAATTTTCCATTAAAATTTTCTCAATCTATAGGAATGATAAGAATGAAAAATCCGGATTATCAGGCGATTGCCGATCGATCCAAGAGAATTCATTCTTCTTATAATAATACTTACACGTATATCGTCTTCATTAGCCTTTTCCAATTTCGCACGGAAATCCTCATCGCTTTCCAGAGCTTGTACCACTTCCTTCAAATATCTCTGATATTCTATCTGATAATCAATTCCCTATAAAGACAAACACATTTCACATCACAGAAGAGAAGATCAATAGAAGCATTTCAAAAATAATATACCATATCCATGTCGTCAACCTCGTTCTCCTTATCCTTGTGATCTCCATCCTTTTTTTGTTGCGTGACGGGCGGTGCGACCGATGTTTGTATTATTAAAGCTACTAAAAATAGTGGCAAATGGTACTGCATTTTTCTGGAACTATATGAAAAGAAGATATGAGATAACGTAAGAAACAACAGAGAAAAAAATTTTCCAGCATAAGATAACAAAAACCAAACGTTAGACATAAAATTTATCTATTCAAAATGTTTACTTAAAAAATATTATCAGTTTAATATTTTATTTTAGTTTTCTAACAAATTATCTTATATTCGATGAAGATGATTAATAATGATAAGGTTGATTAATGATGCTTACAATACATCTTTTAAATACTTAATAAAAAAATTGACAAAAAATGGTTGACTTTATACTAAATGCTTTCTTGTCTGGCATAGTAAAATTCAAATTACATCATGCATTATCGTGTTTCAAAAAAACTGGAAATTGTAAAAAGTAATATATTACAATTATATAAATTCGTGAAACCGACACAAATGAATAATTGGCTGTCACACAAAATTCTCAAATAAAAAAATAAGCTTCCAAGAACATAACACATAAAACCTCATTAAACATTTTAAGCTTGGAATTGTGAAAGCAGAATATAAAATAAAATGCTAAACTAATAAAAAGTTATTAATCGTTAAGATAAGGAGGTATATGACATATTTAAAAATTATGCAAAAAAATAGCCATGGAAATAAAGATAAGAAAAAGATAAGGCGTATTAATATTGTAGAGAATAATATTTTGTTATTATTTAGAAGAAATGAAGAGATGAAAGATAGGAGTTATCTCTTCTCTCTGTAATTTTTTTCTTGCAATAAAAACATACATCTAATGCAATATACATTTTATAATAATAGTAAAATAATAATTAAAAATATGTATAAAACAATATTGTACAATCTATATACATATTGTCATTTTTCAAAGATTTATATACATTTATATTATTTTTTTACACACAAATTTAATGTATACTTTGTATAAAATATCGAACAGTTTCTACTTCATGTATTTTCGCTTGTTAGTCAATGAAACATTTTATTGCAACATCCATGGAGTTTATTCCGCATATGTGCCAAGAGAAGAAAGAACCAACAATCTTGCAAACATATATATATGAATTCGAAAAATCTGATGAAGTATGCAAAAAGAATACAGAAGCATATAACGCGATCAAGGTCGCGAACAAACGATTCAGCGAAAACTCGTTCGCGAGAGGAACGTGGTGAAAGTTTCTGCGCCCGAGTTGACTAATCAGGGACACTACTTCAGGGATTTCCTGAAGACGACAGTCGTGTTATATAGATAACCTAATAATTGTATAGATTAGAATTAAATTGGAAGTCTTACGTCGTAACGCATACGCGATGTAAATGATGTCGTGGCTGCTCGCGAATCACCAGATGCGAGTCGGAAAGCGAAAACAGACCGTCATATGCGACGGATAAATACACGCGAAGCAACCGCAAACACAGCCAGACAGCACCTGCCAACCAGCATCAGCACTTGCTGATGACGCGGGTGGGAGAGAGTGAGAGAACGCAGGTAGCGCCCTCGCATATCGCGAATGAACGTGTGTACTATCGCGCGTTACGTCAACGACGAGCCACGTGCCGCGTACGCTAGATGGTGACAGATGTCTCATTCAAGCTTGGTTGACATATATCAGCTGATCGCGCGCCTGTATTATGAGATATATAAAATAATTGAATATTGAAAGATATTTTGAATAGCAAATTTTTGTTATTCAAAGTTGCAAATGTATGTGAAATAGGTTTTATTTTTCTCTACTAACAAATATAAAAATAATAATACTAAAATTTTGAAATTAAAAATCGATTATTTAGCTACATATTTTTCATTCTTTATTGTTAAGATCTCGCGTAATATAAAAAATAAACTGCAACTTTTTAAATTTATATATAAATTCAATCTCATTCATTTTGATTAATTTTATATTTAATCCACAATAATAAATATAAGGAAGCAAATTTTGTATTTTTTTTTTTTTTAAATATTGTGACACTTTCTCGTAACAATTAACAACTTGAATATTGAATGAAATTTCATGTAATTATATTATGATATAGAAAAAATTATAATGATTAAAAATTGATGAATTAAAGTGAGAAGCTAAAAGTATAGTTTGTCCTTCTAAAGAAATTGCGCATAAACTTATCGAGTACCGCGCAACACAGATAATTACGATTGTTTCAATTCACAGCTTGATAGTTACTTATTGGCTGACTGCCAGATATATAGTTGCGATCGTGCAACTCGTACAAACATACCTATTGACATTGCTGATGATTATTTTCCTTACTTATACTGAGAGTGAGAGAGAGGAAATTTAAAATAAATTATCAAACATACACACACACTTATCGCAAATTTTTTAATTACAAAAAATAGCATTGATAAACAACATTAATTTTCTGCGAATAGAAGAAATCTCCAATGAGAATCCCGCCGCTATACAATTAATTACACTACAAGTATAATTAATTACGGACGAAACGGACGAAATTTTTTTTCGAAGAGACGTGGCAATAATTAACGCAACGTTATAAGGTCGACCATAAAATTCGTGATCGAGTCGGTTGAAGAAAAAAAAAAGTCCGCGACGTGCTAAACGCGGTGCTGCGGCAAAGTGGAAATCTATTACCAGGCTTAAAGGCTCTCTCTCTCTCTCTCTTTCTCTCTCCTTCGCTCTTTCTCGGGCCAATAACCCCATTTACGTTTTATGGCCAGCTGCTCTATCTTGATTTGGGCAGCAAGTAGGTCCGGTGTGTTTCTCGCTCTAGAAACCGGAAAAAGGAACACCAAGCGCGAGAAAGGGAGAGGGAAGAAACACAGAGGGAGAGAAAAGTCATCGTATCGATGGCGAACGAACGAACGAAGACGCCGACAGGACGAGATGGTCTCCAAACTATATACACGGGTGGGCATTAAAGTTTACGACCACGCCCCTGACAGATCGGAACCCTGTGTACCGGACACGATTCTCCACTTGTGACTTGAACCGAGTGTCGTCACTTTGGAACACCCGTGCAGCTTCGACAATACCCAATCCATCGCGAAAATCGCATCGGCATTCTTCAACTTCCGAGATCGGGATTTAAATTCCTCTTGTATCTCCCTTATCTCAGGATGGTTAAATCCCTTCCGGGCTTTCAGCGATACTCGCACGCATTGACGGAAATTTCGTATTGTAAATTTTTTTGTTTCCGTCATAATCCTTGACGAATATTCGGATAGTTTAAAGTTTTCTAATTTTCCTAAAAGGATACTTAAGATTTGAAATCATGAGAAATATTACAATATTATCTTCGAATTCTATCCGGCGAGATATCGCATCTGTGATAACGGTACCCCATACGGTGTCCTGCCTGTCAACCGCGCTTTAGCGTCACGTCACCAGCGATCATCGTTGTCGCAAGCGACGTTTACTCAATACACTCGATGGACGGAATACAGATCGCTACGAACCGGTAAAAGTCCTCATTAGATCGAGTACCGACCCCCCGTCAATGCCGAAGAGGTTATGCGGTGGATCGCACACGCGAGTTTCCACGTCCCAAGAAGACTCGTGAGATGACACGAGGAAGCCAGGCCGCCACCCTCCGATGTCTTCCACGGTGAAGGTTTGAATTCTTGGGCCGGGTCATTAGGACGGTATACCTGTGTCTATATCTTTTGTAGCGGCCTGTTACCTCGCCGACCACAATCGGGGCCCCGGGGCCCCGACAAGTGTTTTCGTATCTGATTGACCCATCTCCGGGGCAGAGCTCCGACAAACGGCTAATTTTTCTTCGAGCTAACGATCTTCGTATACCTGACGTCCTATACCATCTACTCCCCCCTCCCTTCCCCCCTCTCCTCTTTCCCTCCTCTATCGCCCCTTCTCATTCCGCTGACCAATTTCGCTTCTTTTGTCTTTCCCCGCTGCTGATGCGCGTCCCGGCTTTTTACGTCCACCTATATAGGCAAAACTGCAAAGTCACCGGAAACGCTCGCGGGCCGCTCTCGTCGTCGCGTAGAGCGATCTCGGGCCTCCTCCCTCATCTCCTTCGAGAGAGGCGAAGCTCACCCTGGAGAGAAATCAAGTTGACGGCGCGTTCATCCTCCACCAACTTATGGACCACCTACCGCGCGGGGATGGCGTATCTTCTCGTGTCCTGTTGAGGACCCGCCGCGAGGCGGAGGTCTAGCAGCTTCTTTTACCATTACTCATTTGTTCGCGGAATTCGGGGATGAAGGAGATGATGTACAAGGGAAAATTTCGTTGAGATATAAATACGTATATCACTCAGATCTTAGTAGAGAAGTACAAGTCAAGATATAGGAAAAAAAATCTTTGTCGAGATACTTCAATGTTTTCTTCCGACGAAATTCCTTCCACGTGGATCCTGGGACATTTCTTTGACAGCTTTAAAGTGCTAAAATACTGGATTTTTTTTTCTTAGGGACTTTCCCACGGTCGGGGGCCCAGATAAGTAATACTTTCGAAAGTTGAGTCATCGCTCGATTCCTCGATATTGCTGCAGATCGTCACTCATGTAATCCTAATGCACAGGGTACGTTGAATAAAGCGCCAACCCATAATTTCAACGATTATCTAGAGTCGATAACTCTAGAAATATTATGAGCACGATGTATAGCTTCTTCACCCACTCGCTACTTCAAGTATCACCTCTCGAATCGATTTTACTTTTACTCTTAACTTTCTCCAAGGAACAATTATGACCAGATGCATTCTGTCGTTGGCCTATCTGGCCCGTAGATAATTTTCCAGCCCGTTCTATCTGCCGCTTAAGTATCTTCCCTCGTTTCTTCCAACAGACTCATCCTCTTATCTCTCGAGAAATTTCCCAGATAATTCACGGGATAATCTTCTCACGCCTGTCCGAATCACAGGTCTGTCCCTACTATTCTTCTTTACACTTTCGGTACTCGAAGTTGAACAGGTAAATAGAAAGAAGAAAAGAAGAGATGTCTGAGAACAGAATCTCTTGCTCACAAATAGTCTTTAAATTCGATCTTTGAACTAACTATGAGCTTAAGTCCCCAGCAATAGTCGTCGGAAAATAAAATTTTTACTTAAACATCTGTCGAGGGTTGCTCTTAAACCTATCTTCATTGGAGAACTCCCTTAATGGGAGATACCGAGAATAAAATGAATAACATTAAATCGCTTTCTGTGTTTACTGATCAGTTTAGCTGCCGAAAGTACTCTCTTTTATCTCTCAATGTCAATTGAGGGAAACTTTTCTTCTTATATAATTACATAACTATATATAAAAAAAAAAATAGGATTTTTTAATTATTTATCCTACACACAAAATTCGCGCGACATAATGTTATTACAGGAACTAAAAAATCACGTATACCTTTTTACCACTAAAATCTGAAATCTCTATTTTACAGAGAGAGAGAGAAAGAGAGAGAGAGAGAGAGATCGTGAAGTGTGTGACGAGTATTCGATACTAGAGTACCAACGAGTGCCATCGCCTGGCCGCCGCCTTCAAGAATGGACATACGGAATTACGGAGTCGTACATCGTGCACAACCTCTCATTTCCCTCCTACTGCAATCAGCGGCATTTAAGCCTGCCTTTCGAGCGTTTAAGCATTTAGCCGCTTCCGCCATATCTCGCGATTGTCTTGTACAGGGCACACACTTTTTTTCGCGGAATCTTATGGCTTCTCCCTCGGCTCGGTTCCTAGAACAACGGACGCGGAGGTGGACGCTGATATGTCGCGGCGTGTCGCCGACAAGAATTGTGCAGGTCACCGTTCATCCTTATTCACGTAATCGTCAACAAGCTGGGATCCGGAGATCGACACGGTTCCGTGATTTGGCTTCGTTTAATTACCCGAGACTGCAATTGGAGTGATGAGGATCTTGACTGAGGATTTTTGTCAAGATATAAATCAAGGATAAATAGACTTTAAATTGCTCGTATTGTCATTAGCGGAAAGAAATTAATTTAATTTTATATTAAACTAAATTTAATATAATTATATAAATTATTATAATTATAATTATAATTATAATTATTATTATATAAATTATTATAATTATATATATTATATATAATTATATAATTATATAAATATAATATAATTATATTAAATTAAATTTAATATTATATCGATTATTATGTTACGTCGATTTTGAATCATAATACATAAGATATCGTTTCTTGGGAATTTCAAGGGAAATAAAATATACATCATCGAAGAAGTATAGTAACGTATCATCTTTGTAGAAATAAAAAAATATGCATTGTAACATTATATTTGATTAAAAAAGAAGAGCTTTTTGCGAACTAAATTTTGTAGAGAGTCAAAACTACTATTTTTAAATTAATTTCAGATAGAATTTATTTTGATAGAGAGAGAGAGAATTTTAACTTAGGGCTTACAAAGATATTTAATAAAAAAAAAATGGAAATTTGCAAAAGATGATAATCTCTCTTGACATATTCGCTAAAGAAAAATTCTTCTTATCTTAAAATGATCTCAAAAGTTTATTTTCAAATACTATTACGGTGACACCCTGTATATAAAACTTTTGTAAAAGAATCATTTAAATAATGAGATATAAATAATAATCATTAAATATAAGAAAACAATATATAAGAACATTAAAAAAAAATAAATTAAATCTACACACTAGACTGCAAAATCCGTCATTCTGTACGCAATGATTAGAAGACGAGAGTCTCACGGAAGCTTCTCGCCTCTGTCGAATATTACACATCGCTAATATCGCTACGAATGAAATGATCTAGAATCTAGAACCCGATCGGTTTGAGATTTTGCAAGTCCCAGCCGCACACAACCGCGAGTCCTTCGTGCGATCCGCTCCCCTTTCGATATTGCAATCGTCGATTTGCTCGCTCGTGCCTTCTTTTTTTTCCTCGCGTAAATCGCCTTCTTAATGACGGCGGTTGAATAATAATTTTACACCCAGCCGAGAGGAGCGAGGGAAAGGTCAGCCGGATATCTGCACGAGTTTCGGAATGCATCGGGCGAATGATTATCGCTCCCCTCGGTTTCCCTATTTTTCGTAATCTCGAGCGAGCGAGTGCAACGGATGTTGCATATGTCACGATCTTTCAATTTTGCACTTGACGTGAGGCCGCGGGGCCGAGAAAGGCCAGCCGGATATATCAAGGAGTTTCGGAATGCATTGGCGAAGAATCGCCGCGTTGTTGCACAGGATGAACTTTATACCGTTAATGTTGTGAAACGATCGCGAGATTGTGTGCGCGAGAGCAGCTGTGCAATGGAATAAAAATATTTATTTACTTAACACACTTGGCGCACGAGTAAGATACACATCAAACATATGTACCTTGTGTTATACGTCACGGCGATTTATAAAGCATCTGTTGTTTAATTACGACGAAGGTTTGAGATAATTATTTAATTAAATGATAACAAGTTTTTAAAAAAAAGCATTGATTATATTTATTTATATTTATACTTGTATTATTGTCTTGCAAAAATTCCTGGAAATATCAAATTTCCATTTTTATTGTATGTGCATACAGGAATAATTTTGATGATAATTTGCTTTATAAAATAAAATAAAATAAGGCAATTATATGACCACGTGTTCATAAATTTTAATCTTTTTATCGTCGAAATTTTTTTAGTCTAATATGTATCCTGTGTCCTTGCAAAAATGATTTATAAGTTTACATCAGGGCGATTTAGAAAGCATTTGTCACTTAATTATGACAAAAGTTTGTGATAATTATTTAATTAAAAGATAATATATTTAAAGAAAAGAATTAATTATTCATTTATATTTGCACTTGCATAATTATCTTGTAAAAATTCGTGAAAATATCATAACATTTCTATTTTTATTATGTATATAGGAATAATTATGATGATGATTTATTTCATAAAATAAAATAAGATTAAAATAATTATATGACCATAAATTTTTACCTTTTCGATCGTCGACATTTTTTTAGTCATATATATCCTTGTAAAGTGGCTTATAAATTTACGTCACAGCGATTTATAACGCATCTATCACTTAATGACTTATCTGTCACTTATGACAAAAGTTTGCTTAATTAAAAGAAAGGCATTGATTATTATTTATTTACGTATGTTTTGCTTCATAAAATAAAATAAGGCGATTATATAACTTATATAAATTTTCATCTTTCAATCGTCAAAATTTTTTTGATCCTTATATAAATCCTCCGTCCTTATAAAAGTGGCTTATAAGTTTATCGAATCTTGCGCAAACCGTCGAGTAATTTTATACGCACATTGTATTAATGAAGTGTTTACTACATAGATGACAATAATGAATTGTACAGCCTTGGAATAAAAATGCAATTATATGCGCCTGCCAACGCGCATCCTCGGATGCGAGAAAACGGGATGACTTATCGATCATAATTCATCGGCAATCAATGAGAGAGATGAGCAAACTGAATTCTACGACGCTATAAAACGACCGCCATATTTGTTGATGATCGGCAAGCTTTCAAGGGTTTCGCAATACGCAGTGTTTGCTGTTATCTAGATGAGGCTATCTAGATAATAATTTTGATGAATCAATTGCATTATCTCACCTTTATCTAGATAATAGTAGGATGTATTATCTACACTTTTATTTTAGATGAAAAAATCCGCGCCATCTGTCTTAAATTATCTAAGATAATGCAACATTCAGCGTGATACTTTCTATTATTTTCATCGGATGTGATTTTTTCAGCTCGATTTTTCTATTAGTTATATTATAGCGGAAGATTGAAAATTATTTAATGAAAAAATCTATAGATAAACAATTATATAATATTGATATACAATAAATATATTATATTAACAAATTATATTATATTAACAAATAAATATACAATATTATATTATTTTATTCGTTATAGTATTTTCTTAATTATTTTTTTAAAGCAATGTTATTTTAATATTATCTAAATAAAATGCTTTATAATTTCATTTATTATCTAGATAAACCCGAAGTAAATCATCCTTATCTTATCTAAGATAAAATTTTATATGTCTCATCTTATCCAGATGCTTTCAATATTATCTATGCGAAACTGGCAATACACTTGATTGGAAGTGCGTAAAGTTCGCGCGGCGAAACTTCCTCTTACGCAACGCAAACGCGGCGTCTTTTAATTCGCGCGCTGCGCCATTATTTTTCTGCGCGCTCAAATTCTTCGCCTGTCTCTTTCCTGCAACGCAAAAAATAAGAGACGTGCGCGCCGGCTAATACTCCGAATGCAACCTGCATTCATTTGCATTCCGCAGATGCTGACGGCGCGCAGAAAAACGCACGAGCGCGTGAATACCAACGTAAACGCGAACGGTCTACGGAATTCGCAACCCCCACCTCCATTATTTCCCCGCGACGGAAGACGCGGTATAGAGTGAAGGAAAAAAAGACGAGACGGTCGTGTGAAAAATTTCGAGGTAATTAATTGATTAAAAATAACGCGCAGAATGATAATTCTTGTCGAATAAAAATTCGTTGCTATATATAAAAAAAAAAAACGTGAATTTAGTTTTTATTTATTTATTTTTATTTTAATGTTGATTTGAGTTTATTTTAGTTTAGATTTGAGTTGGAGGCTTAGTTTATTTAATTCTGTTTGATTATACATTTTACCTTATTTTTGTTATTTATTTATGTTATTAGTGAAGTTTAAAATTCAGGTTCAATTAATTGTATATTTACATGTTAATATTCAATGTAATATTCAAAATAATATAAATACTACAAGACACATTAACACAAAAATAAATTACAAATGTCAAACTGGAAGCTATCCAAAGTCGTGAAGCATGGATTGAGAATAAATAAATAAAAAAAAAAAAACAAAAAAACGTGGACTTGTGTAAGAAAAGTTGCAAAAATTAAGAAGAAAAATATAGTGAGGAATAAAAAACGCGCGTCCATCCATTTAAATTTCGAAGGCTCTGTTCAGAATAAAGACACATTAATTTGTCTCACGCTTCTGACATTGACTGTGCGAAATCTAGAGCTTTCTAAAACAATGATATTCTCAAATCTGTCGCAATTTTGCGCGATTCAAGTACAAGTGAACTGACCGATATTAATTTGGGCACGGGTTGCAACATTTTATCAATATTGGATGAAAGGAAAATTTGAACGGCGGCGTCATTTTATTTTAGATACGCAGAATATCCAGTCGGTGCGAAAACAAGTTGTGCCGCTTTTGAATCGTTTAACTCCGCGGATAGTTTCGATTGCGAAACTCATCGTAGATAAATATTTTCTGGGACGAGCCATTAGCATACGCGATTTTGTATTATGTTGATCAAAAAAATCGCCTCCCTTCTCTCCCCCTCCCCGCCCCCGAATAAGCTATTTAATTATCAACAATAAAGGATTCTTGCGCGTTTTAATACAATAATAATAAAATATGTAATATCTGACGAGAATCAACTGTCAATTCCGCGTTTATCGAGTTGAGTCGAATTTTAACGAAATTATCGAAAGCTATTTCAATTAATCAAATTATGCTAGCAATTATATATTTATTTATTTATTTGTGTATTTATTTATTTAATTTTATTTATTTATTATATATATATTATTATAAATTTATTATTATATATTATTTATTTATTGATTTATTTATTGATTTACTTATTTATTTATTTATGTATTTTATTTATTTTTTTATTTATTTATTTAATTAATTAATTAATTTATTTATTTATTTACTTATTTATTTATTTATTTATAAACGGGAAAGAAAAGTCTCTTTAGGTCAAGAAAAATGTAATTACAATTTCAACATCAATAAAAAACACAGGATGAGATGCTGAGAGAATAAATGAGAAGAGACAGAACAAGTTCGACCAAAAACAAAACAAAAAAAAAAAAAAAAGAAAATAAATTATGATTTATATGTGTCAATCAGACGAGAAAAAGATCTTTCTCTCGATCTCACGTATGATCAAAATTCTTCTCGACTCTAATATTCCCCGATACACCATCGTGCTTTGTTCTCGGAGGCCAAAACTCTCGATGCGACCGAAAGATTCATCACGCGGGACAATCCACGAGGAGAGGGGAGAGAGAGAGAGAGAGAGAGAGAGAGAGAGATCCGTCTCCGAGGATTTCGGAGTCGATCCGATCGACCGGTGGCGATCGAGGAGCGGCCCCGGAGCTCTCGACTCACCCGTTACTCGTCTAGCACGCTCTGCAGGAGGGCGAGAGGGAGAGGGAGGGGGAGAGGGTCGAAGAACAGGGGGAGAGGGAGAGCGCGAGAGAGAGAGAGAGAGAGAGATGCGGTGCGGAGGCTGTGCGAGGTACAGGTAAAACAAAAAGTCGGAAAAAATTGAAAACCAGTCTTATGCAGTCGGTAGTCCGGACTACCCGACCGTCAGCAGACTCGTACTCTCTCTCTCTCTCTCTCTCTCTCCTTAACTTCTTCTTGCCCTCTCTTCTGTCTCTCCCTTCATCATTCTCTTTCTTTCTCTCTCTCTCTCTCTTGCGCGCGCTCTCTCTCGCTCTTCTCTTCTCCACCTCCACCGGAGAGATCCGCGACGGTACAACCACCACCATTATCATCAGCGGCGAGCGCTGCCACCACCTCCTTTTCCTCCTCCTCCTCCTCCTCCTCCTTCTTCCGCTTCTTCGCGATCCTTCTCCGCGGGTCCACGCTCTTCCTTAATTCAGTCCAATGAGAACCGCTCTTCGATTCGTCACACCCGCCGACAAAATCTCTATATATTCCGCATCTGTTTCCTCTCTCTCTCTCTCTCTCTTTCTCTCTTCCCTCCGTCTCTATCTCTGTCGCTCCGTCTCGCGCGATTTGACAGCTGTCAGTTTCGGAAGAAAAAAAAATAAAAAAAAAAAATAAAAAAAGATTTCGCCACCTCCTCGCTCCACCTTCAACGAGACGATCTTCGAGCGAGCTCGCTCGCGCGATCCGCGGCGACGCAGTGCGTCGCGATGCGTCGCAGCGCGATAAAGACGACGACGTAGGACGACGACGAGCGGCCGCGTGCGAGACGCGCGCGGAATTCTGTCGCGCAGGTAAACACCGCGCGTGCAATACGGATGGGAGGCACGGCGGCCGAGCGGGAAGAAGACGATCTCTCCTCGCGGAAGACGGACCACCTCGCTCGCATCCTCGTCGCTCCGCGAGTTTGTTTTGACGGCCGGTCGCGCACCCACCGTGTGTGTATACGCGCTCGCCGTGCCCGCGAGAGCCGAGAGAGTCCGGTGAGCGTGTCGTAAACACGCCTGTGACATATATATACATATATATATATATATATATATATATATATATATATATATATATATATATATAGTCGCGCGATTCCCGCGCGAGCGGGAATTCGATCGAACGTCAAGGAGAAGGCGCGATCACCGAGGATCGGCAAGTCCGAGGACTCGAGTGTCAGTGAGGATCGAAGGAGGTGACTTTCGAGGATCGGATTCTCATTCGGTGACAGTTCGAGTGACAGGTGGGGAGTGCTCTCTCGGCCTCGCTCGCATTTAAACGCTTCGCGTGGTGACCGCGCACCGCGCGGTATCGAGAGATCGCCGGCATCCTTCCCACGATTTCGCGCGCCAAGGGAATAATCGTCGCTCCGCTTCCCGGAGGATGGAAGGAAGGATTTCGCCCGTTGCCGAAGAAACATGTCCCGCGGCGGTCGTCGCAACGCGCGAACCGGTTGCGCGCTCTTAAAATAGTTTCTCACGCGCGTAGGTAACTGGCGTGCACAACCGCCCTCCCGTCGCTCCAACACCAGAGAAAACGTCACCGTAGCAGTGTCAGGTAAATACATACATACATACACACATATATATATATATATATATATATACACATATATATACATTGATCGAATATCGCCGTTAGATAGATCCTTCGCGAAGGCGCGCGCGCGCGCGCGATAGAAAGAGAGAGAGAGAGAGAGAGAGAGAGAGAGAGAAAGAGACGGAGAGAGTGATCCGCCGGGATCCGCCGAGATCGCGATCGTGCTGGATCGCGGTTGCCGGCCTCCTCTCCTGTGATCATGGAAAATAGCTCGCCTCCAATTAAAGAGGCATTCGAATTCGAGCGTATAATCGCCGGCGAGTCACATATTATCCCGGTCCAGGTCTCTCTCTCTCTCTCTCTCTCTCTCTGTCTCTCTCTTTTTCTCTCCGCGGGCCGACGAACTGCGGAGAAGCCTGGCCCTCCTTCTCTCACGGAAATCGCTTCTTGGAGAGCTTGTTTGTTGACACGGAACTCGAAAAGTTTGTTCAAACGAGAGAGGAGGTTTCGACCGACGAAAGCTTGACTGCTTCGAGAACACGAGAGAGAGAGAGAGAGAGAGAAGCGGCCCGCTCTGGTGTTTCTAATTTCTGTGTGTTTAGAGTTCCCTTCTTCCTTCTTCTTCCAGCTTCGCTGAAACTTCTTTAACGAGAAGGAGAGTTATTTTCGATGGAGGGTGCGATTGCGTACAGGGAACAAAGCGTGGAGCGCGTGATCAATCTATTTGCAATGCGGGCTTCGAGGAATCGTTTAGCAAAATTCAGCGCGGAAGTTCAGGCTCGATATAAATAATATAGTAAATACATATATCGCGCGATCGTTTTTTTTTTTTTTTTTTATCAGTCCCCGTATCAATTGGCAGAGTGACGCTTATTCAGTCGAGCTCGCTCAGTCGTGCTTTTACGAAGAGAACGGCAAACGTTGACAGAGCTTATCGTCAATAGAGCGATTTATATTCGCACAGTGGCGTTCAATGCGCGCACATTTTTTCCGGTTTTCATTTCTCGAAAAAAACCGCGAAGGAGACGCAAACGCTTCTGCGTTGCATCGATCGTGTGCCACGCGCGTGGAGATTAAAAAAATTATTTTTTTAAAAAATGGGGGAAGAAACTAAGTGAAAAGCCGTTTACTGAGTCAATAAAAATTATTGACTTGGTAAACAAAATTAATTTAATTCCCCTACGATCTTTTGTTCGAGGAAAACTGGCATTATCTTTAAAAAAAAAACCAGTTTTTTTAAATTAAAACTGGCTTCATTTAAGAATAGAAATTAAAAGAATCAAGTTTTTTGAAAAAGGGATAAAAAAAACTAATAATAAGTAAAAAACCGATATTTTTGGGTAAAAATTGTTTAATTTTTTTTTTATTTGTTTTATTTGTTTAATCAGTTAAGTTCGAATATTTTATGACAGATTAATTTCGATTTTTATAATTCAAGGTATTTTTTGAGTGGTTTCTTATTTTTAAAGTCTCATAAAAGTCAGAGAAAAACTCTCTCAAGCATTGTTAAACATAATCAATTATTTTTGTTATTTTGTGAACCAAAAATGGAACTTAATTTTAGTAAATATGATGCTCATTTTTTAAAGCCGTAAATCAAAGGTTAATAAATAAATATTGAAAGATAGATTTTTATTATAAATTTTTGGGAAAATGGACATTCTGAGTAATTAATGAGGTAAAAAAGACGAATTTTTGGGGGAGTAAAAAATAGTAATTTCTTTACCCAAAGTTTCTGTTTTGTACTACTCTTTTAATCTTTTTACACGCGTGTAAATTTATCTTTCCGGGTATTGAATGCTGATTCAATTAGCACTCTCCAATACATCGTCGGAATTCCGAGGATTAGTGATCGGGAGAATATCGAATACAGAAATCTATCGACCATTTCATCGTTTTGATTTACAAAAGATTGCGAATCGGTGACTGGTACCCTTACTTCGTATCCCCTTTAAAATAACATTAGCGACCTGCGTACGATTCGAAATTCCATCTGAACGAATCACCAAGAACTGTATTTATCGTAAACGAAGAGTAAACAAGAAGTGAATCACAGTAATTAGCATCGAATTAAATGAGCGATAAGAGAAGAGAGAGAAGCTTACAGGAAATACAGATAATAATGACTAGTGTAGCTAATTAAGTACGACATAAATGGACATTATATATATATATATATATATATATATATATATATATATATATATATATTTATAAAGATGACAGATTCTCCGTCAAAAATTATATAATTAATTTCTCCTCATTAATTATAGTAATCATTAATTTATAATTATATAATTAATTGCGTTACGTGCAATTTTTTTTATCACGATTCTTATCCCTCTGTTCATCGACATCTTTGATGGCATTAAGTGTGCGGCCGTGATTCCGATCCTTCCTTGTCCATTATTAAGATGCTATTCAATGTTATCGCGTCCTGCATAGCCAGTATACTTAACGCTAAACGCGCGTTGCGATTCCGCGATGTTCGAACGAATAGTCTCGTGCGTTCGGCAATTCCTGCAATAACCGAAAATAATAATATAGCAGACGACACTATAAATGGCAGCGATAGCGCAATAACGGCGCGATGCCAATTGACAGCGATGCTTCGATAACGCGGATATTTACGAGCGAAGGAGGTCACCAGATGCGGCCAGTCTTCTAGAATCGTGAATCGTGATCGCTATATCTATTTTATGATCGTTTTGCATCATTCGATATAAAAATAAAGAGAGACAGAGACAGAGAGAGAGAGAGAGAGAGAGAGAGAGAGAGAGAGAGCGCAAATTACTTATAATTAATTCTACACACTGTCGGATAGTTTAAATTAAACGTATATTGTATGTTCCAAATTTATACAAATTTTGTTGTTAATTTAATGTAATATGGATATGTTAAATAAGGACACTAATATTAGGTTAATATTTCAACACAAAATGGATGCAAAGTTCATAGTAGTTTAAAATAAATTTCGTATAAACTCAACATATTTTTAATGATAAAAATTAACCTAGAAGAAAAAAAGTTATTGACGGTTTGTAGTCAGTCTCGCTCTTATTAAAGAATGAAATCAAAATTTTTTTTCTGCAAATTTTGACGGATAAATTATGTCGCCAATCATATTAAACGTGTCAAATTCAAAATATGCTCGCATTGTGTTATTTTTACACTTTTTTTTTTCAGTTATTAACACACGAATGTTATCGTTTTAAACATTTAACAGAAAAACTTTCGATCGGAATATTTTTTAACCAAAAAAAGAAAAGAAAAACATAAATTCTTCAACAATGTAGTAGAATTTTCCCTTCAAAAAAAAATGTTGGCCAATAAAAATTTCATTCATCGACTTAATTTTGGATTTAGGGATTAAGATAGTGGGTATTAATTATGACAATATATATATATATATATGGAAGCTAATAAAACTTTATTATTTTAATATATAGTAAGAGAAAAAGAAAGAGAGAGAGAGAGAGAGAGAGAGAGAGATATTCAGATTTGCTGGTTATTACGTCACGATGAACGTGACATGTAAAAGGTCAAACTTTCACGAAATTCGATTCCGATTCCATCAAAACGGAATGATCAGCCATCTCAATCCTTTCCAAGATTTGTGTATTGAATTTTCCATTAATTTTTAATGTTTCGTAAAAGAAAATAGTTGTAATTGTTAATATTTTTCCTAATTCATGACAAGAACTTTTGTTCATGAATACCTGCTAAAATCAACTGTAAAAAACAAAGAAAAATGAGAGAGAGAGAGAATATTTTTGTACAATTTTTAGTAAATAAACTTTTAAACGAGTAAGTGAATCTAAATCAAATTTTGCAGAAATTTTCTTATGAAAATTTTTATCTTGTTGACAATTTTTGACAGTTTTGTTTCTTGTCAAATTTGTCAAAAAGTTCTACAATATGCGATTCTTCATAAGAATCGATGCAAACTCAAATAATTTCCAAACCATTACGAGAATTGTGCTCAGCTTTTGCACAGATGCTCAGAAAAAAAATAATAGAAACGTTCTACAAAATTTTCACGCACATTTTTCAATACTTTGACGTGTGTCACATACATCCTTAAAGGTGGCAAGGGCGGAGGGAGAGAGAATAAGACGGAGCCGAAGAGGGGCCCGTTTCAGTAGTAACAGAAAATGATTGGAAAGTCTTCCTCCGCGTGTATACATACGTACAACGTAGCGGACACACGTAGGTAGAGGATAGAGATAGCAGGCCTGTTGCCGCCGCCTTCTGCGAAGGCGATTGGCGTTTGTTATTGAAATTATTCCATCGCCTCGGGCCTCGGAGAACGAGAGGCGAGGCTGATCGCGAGTGTGCCAGCGTGCCTGTCCCTGGATGACAAACATCCACATTTCGCTCGCGAGCTGGAATTTTTATTAAAACTGTCGATCGCCTCTCTCTCTCTCTCTCTCTCGTATATATACTCGGTGTCCCGAGCGTATGGCGCGTAAGTCGCGTGTTCATTTACTCTTTCTGCATTCGGCTTCTAACGAGCATCCTTCGAACGTAGAAAGCGGAGGTGATTTATTGCTTGTAATGAATAGCTCGAACGATAAAGAGCGCGGGAAAGCTTGCTCTTCCACTTTACGTAACGATTCGACGGTCGTCAAATAATCGTTTATCGTGCCGATGGTATAATAGGGTGGCTTATTGTTGTCTCGTGTAACGGTAGTTTTTATCGTTACCCCGACGCAAGTGTGCGATGATGGACCGGCGGGGAAACTTCGTACACTATACTTTCCAGCGAGATAACTCATCTCAGAATTGTACAGGGATTTCGCTCGGTCTAAGTTTTAAGATAATCGCCGTAATCCGCATTTATGGTGGCGTTTGACAGGCCGAGCGGCCCTGCCTGTCCTCTTGTAGCGCCCTCTCGGGCTTTTTACGAGTCTCGCTCGCGCCGAATTTTTCGCCCCTCGCGTCCTGCGCCTGAGTCAATATTCCCCGCCTGTGGAATCTACTTTAAAAGCTGCCATTAAGGCAGAGAGCTCATTCGCTGTAATTTGTCGAAGCTGAGGTAAAAAACATCCCCGATCTGTATCTGAAATAACGTAATAGGACGTCGGCGAATTGTTCTCCGTTGCTTGAACGATGTCGTTGACGATTCTCTCTGGATAGGAATCGAGGAATCGAAAATTTATTCTTGAAATTTTTATAACAAATTTCCATCTCGAAGTAATAAATTTTCATGCTCCTTGCCGCGTGATTCATCTGTCAAGAATCTTTTCGTGAGGGCAGGACCTTCAACGGCCTTGTAACTGCCAAAAAGTGCGATTGCTTACGCCGGGTGAGGAGTAGGGGGAGCGATGGAAGAAGGGAGGGGGAAGGCGAATAGCAGATAATTACCTGAAAGCCATCGTAAAACTGTTGTTGCATGGTGGTCGGTGCGCTTTCATTTACGGATGACCCCTGAGAGAGACCCTTTCGAAATTAGAGTGGGAAGAGGGGAGATCTCCTACCTTTAAAACTATAGCCGTCCCTCCGTCAAAATCCTCCCGTGAGTCCACCGTAGGAATCTGCCGCAGTAAGTTCTGTCATTCGGTAGCGCGCGTTTGGCGAAATGAGCCGTGAAACTTGACTAGTTGAAAAGTGACGCCGTTCGAGGTTTAAAGTAGAAAGTAGATTAAATTCGAAGTTTTTTTTTTTTTTTAAACAATTATGTAGGATGTGCGAAATGCGTACAAGTATGAATATGTATGTGAGAAATAATTTATAAAAATATAAATATACACGTAAAAATGCGTAAGTGTAATTTTAAAAGTGTGTAAAGTATAATAAATAATAAAATAAATAATAAAAAAGTGAATATAGTAAAAGTAAGATACTAAAGAAAAGTAGACATAAAATAATAAATATAATAATAATATAATATAATAATACAATCGAAGTTATATGAAAATACAATTGTTTGAAGTGTGTTCGGGGGTGAATTTTGATTATATTTGACAAGCGGATCACAGGCAGAGATCGTTCAGGTATTAAATTATTTGAAATAATATATGAGGTTCAAATCCTCATTTTATAAATTAAGAATTAATAATTAGTTATTAATTAATTAGTAATTAATATTTAATTTTTATTACAATTATTAATAATTATTAATTTATACAGAAATTAATAATTATTAGCAAAGGAGCCAGAATATTTGCATAATTAATATATTCTTTAAAATGTTTTTATATTTTAATATTACAATAAAAATAAATTCATTAATATGTCGAAATCGTTGGAATTAATTCTTTGATGAGCGATAAGATTAATTGAATAGGTAGATACTATCTTTCCTCTTCTCCACACTTTGCTTAAATTAATTTGCAATGACATTTAGCAGTACATTAATGAACAAGCGATAGAAGAAACAAAAAAGCACGTGGAAAGTGAACGTGAAAGTCGCCTCTAGTGGTGACACACGTATCAGATCGTATCGCGATCGATCGCGCCTTTTCGATCACCATGTGTAACAGGTCGTTGTGTAGTGGAATTCTTTTCCAATAATAATTCACCCGAGTTGTCGTAGGACGCGATTAAGCGCGATATAAATAGACGTTTAATGGGCACGTTGGAAAAGATGCAATTATTGCGCGAACGATTTCGATTAATGTCGTGTTCTCCTTATCCTTCCCTCTACACAGGTATTCAATGCTCTGGGGGATAATTCGCGCGATACTTGTCGGCTCGAAGAGAGACATAATGGCTCGGAAAGTGAAGAATATGATCGACATTGGCTTGGCACATTTTATGAGATTTTTTTTTTTTTTTAGAAACGATCGCTTTTTAACTTGTAATACAATTTTTTTCGCTTCTGATAGTCTCTTATCGCATCTTTTTAAAAAGATAATTAAATTTGCCATATGTACAGAAATTAATTGCACATTTTATACAAGAGATATATCTAAGAATTAGTAGTTTTTATAAAGAAACGTAATTTTGATAAATATCAGTATATGAAATATTATATCTTAAAAATAAATATTTTTATTTTTTATTAAATAATTTTTATTAAATATTTTTATTCTTTATAAAATAAATATTTTTATTTTTTATTTTTTATATATTAAATCAATTTTATTTTAATAAATACATTAATAAGGATGCGGTTTTCTCTCTCCTTTATTCACTTATGTTTATAAATTCATTTTTATTATTATTTTATTAGTAGTGAGAGATCTGTAATGAGTTCCCCACAATTTTCGCGGTAATTTTTTTTTCACAGAAAGCGAAAACACATCCATTAACACAAAAAAATCCCGAATTCGCGAAGACTTTAAAACGTGCGACCTCGGCGTCATCCCTCGAGCAACATTACGCTGATTGCTCGGTTTAGTAGAAGAGACTCGGAGAAGAGACTGAAATTTCATTCTTTTTTAGCACGCGTTCCCGCTTAATGACACCCTGACTCACATTCGTGAATATTCTTAATAATCTTAATCGTGCCTCGTCGGCATAATCGCCGGCTCTTCTCGTCTCCGTAACCGCTCCGAGAATGGCGCGGGTAGGGGAACATTATAATCATAGTGTCCGGCATCTACGCATAAACAATACGTTCCATACGCGATATGAATATCGCGACAAAAATATCACTTGACGATATCGAGAATATAAATTTGATTTCTAGATTTTAATTAACACTGTCAGATTTTGACGACGAAAGAAAAACTTTGACATGAAAAAAATTATATTTTGACACTTGACGTATGGTCAATTGTCAATTGTGTAGAAAATCGAATAGCATAGCTCCTTCTCGTTTTATTTGTAATGAAAATTTTTTTTCCCTTTTAACAGAATTTCTCTATCATTCTTCTTTTAATTTAATAATTTATTTATTAATATAATGCATTCGTATTTTGTATTTTGTATTTTGAAAAATTTTTTCTAGCATGCTGATTAAAGTATCTCATCGATTTACTCCAGCACACAATTTCAAAACATTTCTTTCTGATACTTGTTTATTTACATCGGTGTAAATAATATTAGAAAAGGCTTATCCTTTTATTCTTGTTTCTATGCCTGTCCTTGTTACAAGCTACGCGGATAGATATTTACGAGAATTTAGTGAGAGAGATGTCTCAGCATTTCGTCCGTTAGATGATGTAGATCATGTGAGGCAACTAAATCAAATCTGTCGCGAGCAGGATGACAAGCTGGAGCGTGTTGTTCGTCGCAGCCGCCGTCGGGATTCTGCTGTTGACAACCGCGACGAAACGCTCGGAAGCGTGCAACGAGGCGATCTGCGCCAGCGTCGTGAGCAAGTGCATGCTCACGCAGAGCTGTAAGTGCGACCTGGTCACCTGCACCTGTTGCAAGGAATGTTTCTCGTGCTTGAGCTACCTGTATGACGAGTGCTGCTCGTGCGTAGGTAAGAGACGCGGGCGATAAACGCTCGATAATTTGAATTTATCGGATATATTAATAGTTATGTTAGTGCGTTGGAAATAGTCTGCGCGCAATGTCATAAAACTAATTATAGCAATCATAAGATATATACACCGGTGGAAATTATCTTCTTGTTAAAAAATAGGAGTTAAATTTTTTATGTTAAAAATATTTAATACATTTACGTGTTAATTAAATTTAAATGTTAAAATATTCGAGAAATTGAGAAAAGCAATACAAACTGCAATTTTTAATTTTACACAACAGCTATGTTGTATTATTATATATATATATATATATATATATATATATATATATATATATATATGACAGAATTTAAAATTGTCAAAATTCTGAAAAAATATGACTACAGATCGTCAATAATATTTTTGCATGTTAATTTTATCATTAAAAATATTTTGATTTTGCAACAAATTTATTCCAAATTACTGTGAAGTTTGAATCAATTTTATGTTGAAATATTAATACAGTATTAGGGTCACCTATTTGACATATTATTATATTAGTTATATAATAAAATATTAATTATTATACAAATAATATAACATAATACAAAATAATAATATACAATTACTTGTGTGGATCGCATGAGATATGCGATGTATTAGATTTAACAGAAATTTTTCAATTGTGTAATGTTAAACAATTGCAAAAACATGGAGAATTAAAAAAAAAGTTAGATAAAAGGAATTTAAATTACCAATACACAGCTAATACACAGGATCAAATTTAGAGATCATTTTTGTACAAATCTTTTTTAAAAATTATAAATAAATTCTATAAACTGTGTTTCTTTTATATTCTATTATTTAATGTATTATAAATATATGATTTTATTAATATATTTATCGCAATGTTTTCTATGATAGAAAATAGATAGAACCTTTAATTTAAATTGCTTATATATATATATATATATATATATATATATATATATATATTGCTTTTATCTTACTTTTGTTTATATAAAAATGATGATATATATATATATATATATATATATATATATATATATATAAATGACAGAATTACTAAAAGTGTTACAAATTAATATTTCTGACAATAAAACTAAATGATATATATATATATATATATATATATATATATATATATATATATATGAAATTATTTTCCAATCAAAGCAGCCATGCGACGCAAAAATAAAACTTTGCATTGCAATTAACATGCAAAATTAGTTTTAAAATAAGGAAATTTTATATTTCTATAATAATTTACTATAATAATTTTATATTACATCTTGGCGATTATTTATATTACGTTTTACTTCGCAGATTTATGCCCGAAGCCGAACGTCACTGACAACCCGTTGAGTAGGAAATCCCACGTGGAGGAATTCAGCGATCCGATACCGGCGCTCTTCCAAGCGCTCACGGCCGAGGCGGATCCGCACGAACGATGGCTTACCTTCACGTACCCGGTAGATTTTGACATGTCGCTGCTCGCGCCGAAACATGAGAACGAAATGAAGTATCAGTTGCGTAAGTATCGAATTTTTTGAATACCCTAAAACAATAACAATTAACAATGTAAAGTAAACAATGTAGACTATTTGACAAGAAGAAGTGCACGCAGTTGCAAATAAAAATATGAATAAATGTACATTTTTTCATCATATTTAATGGCAGGTGTAAAAAAAAACTGCCAAGAATTATTTAATCGCAGATTGCATATATAATTAGGATATTACAATATAAATATAAATATTAAATTATTTATACATATATAATATTGTAAATGTTGTTAGATAATAAAATAAATTATCTTTAATTTTTTATAAATAATTTTTATCGTATAATAAAAAAAAGTTCTCATATGGTGAATATTCTATAATTAAACTTATTAATACGATATTGATTAAATAAAATACGGAAAACTAACGATATATTTTGGATGACAGAATCCGCGGACGGAAAGCTAAGTCCGCTGAAGCCAAACATAATGACAGTGAATTGCACCGTCGCGTTCATGGCACAGTGTGTCTCCTGGAAGAAATGTCAGGCTTCCTGTCAGAGCATGGGCTCCACGAGCTACAGGTGGTTCCACGACGGTTGCTGCGAATGCGTAGGCAACACGTGCATAAACTACGGGATCAAGGAGTCGAGATGCACGCAATGTCCGCTGGAGAAGGAGGGTGAGACGGACGAGTACAACGATTACGGTCAGGACGAGGAGGGGCTGGGCGAGGACGAAATGGATTAGCTATTATATTATATATTTTTATTACTTTACGTGGAAGAAAAGAAGTGCGAATGATATGCCGCGACGATGGTGTTTGTTACATGGCAGAGTTGACTTTCATAAGGAATCTGTTACTGTGTAAAAATACAACACATTTTACTCTGAGCCATGATATACACCTTTATTTTTCAGGAACAGCTACCCCTCACACGTTAAATCCACACTTTCATAAGGTCTCTTTAATGAATCTGCAACTAAGATTTACATATTTATCGGTTTTTACATTTACAAGATCTACATTTTTTTCGAATTTTATAAACTCGCATTGAAATTTTTAAGAATTGTTGAAATTAAAAATCATTAAAAAATCTTTTAGTTTTTTCGAAATCAGTTTCGATTGTGATGAAGCTCATAAGTGTAAATCTAATTTTATAGCGTCGGACTTTTTTCTCTTAGAGAAAGAATTTTAATGATCTTTATCGCGATATAATTTAAGATAAAATCGCCGATGATGGGAAAATATAATAACTTTCATGTTGAGAAGCACGAATGCGATCAGACATGACTGTTCTCCAAGTTGGAAAACCAGAGCACTAGTTTCTGTATATGACTGCAATAATAAAATATGTAAATGTAATTCCTCGTTTTTTTTTTTTTTTATTAAGAATGTACTCGAGTAGCGTTAAGTTAAATTACTGCATCGAGAATTTTTATTATCGCATTCGTGCCATAAATAAAATTGTACATACATCAAATCTCATTTCGGTCAAAACATCGAGATCGCTTTATACATGCAAGATTCTTCAAAATTCTTCTGGAAAAAGTAATTGTGAATTACCGTTACGATAAACCTCTGAATATATACTGTAAAATCACACCAAGTATTTGCAGCGACAATTTTTAAAACAATTACAAGAATTGTGACGAATCATAATCATATGTTATATTTATATATATATATAAATATTTTTAAGATAAATATTTTTTTGGGAAAAAATATAAGATAAGGAACGTAAAGCGCGCGATAAATTTATATAACCGAAAATATACTAATTATAAATATATATATACATATACAGAGTATCTATAATGTCTGTTCCCACTTCCTATACTTCTAAAACGATTCAAAATAACACGTATTTCACATTTTTTCGTAATTTAAACCGTTTCAGAAATTTAATGGGACAAAACTTTGTAGATATTCTATATATATTATATACTAAAACAAAAAATTTAAAATAAAAATTTTAGAAAGATATAGATATCGACAATAACTTTATTTATTTGTGAATTTTATTTTGATTTTTATGTATGTAATTAATGCAAATATACTGAATCTTTTATTTATGTAATATGGGATATGTTGTCGAGAATTTACGAACGGTGCTGCGTGTCTATGACAGTCGTACGATGTAAGATACGCGAGTAAAAGTAAATATAAAATGCGTCGTTTCTTCGAATGGAATGTGATATGCTTCATCGATTGTGTAATGATATTTAAATGATATTAATTAATTTAAAAGGTGTGCAGAGACACTCTCAAAGTTTTGCATTATCCGATACGATAATAGTAGATCACAGTAGGTGCACGCGCTTTGATATCGAGACCGAAAATCAAGAGATCTGAGAGAGAGAAAGTAATTCTCTTCAATTGTAAGCCGAATGATACCTCTCTCGATTGATTCATACATATATATGTATATGGGAGCTTTAACAACATATAGAGCATTTACTTTTAAAGTTTCACACTTCGTAGTATTTATCAGGTTAATAGAAATTATTTAAATGTGTATGTATGTGTACGATGTAAATGTGTATGCATGTGATACAATGCGCCCTTAAATGCAGCTTTATATGAATAAGACATATAAATTTATATATCTTTTGCATGATATATATTTTACGATTCACAATATCACAATAAATAAATATTACGAAGTGATCACCCTGTATAACATTCCTTATATATTTTTCTATTATCGTTTGTTGCACACTCGATATGCACGTACTAACTTGCGACATCATATCGCGCTCACAAATACAAACACGTATACACATCACGAATAAGATTGGTCGAATCACTAGGTGAAGAATTCACGGGTCAACAAATTTCATCAATAGCGATGACTTACCTTTGGATTGCTGGATCACGAGCAATATTTCTATTTTTCCACACTAATGTTTAGAACAACATTTTATATATTAGATTTTATTTTTTTAGCGTGTAATATCTTGAAAAAAAAAAAAGGATCATAAAAAGATAGAATAGCTATTTCGCGGCTCAGTAATCCAAAGGCTGAATTTCTCGTCGGATACATTTTAGATAAGGAGTAATAGTGGCAGACATTTAAGTGGGTGGATGTTCATCTTGTATCTCGTTGCTCTCCGGCAACTTGATGAAGGACAAGTCGCCACCGCTCCACATCGAGTACAATGGCGATCTCGTACATTCCTAAAAGCAACGATGTTTAGAGATGTATGAGAGAGCGAACGAGAAATTAGTTTCCAAGCGTTGTGTAATATAACGAGACAATGTAAATATGAGGATGCAGCAGTATAAGTTCATATGTTATCAGTTTTTTTACTGCATCATATACATCTCTTAAATATATATATTATATATATATATATATATATATATATATATATATATATATACACTCTTGTAGCATTACGTTTTAGCCGTATTGTTTAAATCTTCAAATTTCTTGTATATACATCTAGAATCTATCCAATGTATGCGATTTTATCCACTGTATATCTCAATGTCAGAAAGGATATCGGCTTAATAAACTCAAGTTCACTAACAATCAGAAAACAACTGATCTTGTTTATTTACCCCGCCACCAGCGCTTTCGGAACCCGATCGACTGTGCGCCGAGAGGCAGGAATCGGTTGATGAGCTGCTCTTGCGAGATGGCAATGTGTCCGCTGTACCTTCAACGAAAAGAGTACGAGCTGAGATTATCGCGTTCAATCAAGTTTTATCAACAACGTATTCTTAGAAATAGCTTAGAACAAAAAATATTTCGATATATTTAACATACTCACCAGTTTCTGTTTCTCTATGATCGCAATGCGAGTGAATGCTATCCTTGCTATCGCCATGGCTGCCACTGGCTCCGCTCTGTTCTGCAGTGACATTATAATAATATCATTCATGATTCTACCAGCTCAAGAACCTCATCATTGTGATAAGACGACGAATCTTACCCGAATCTCTGTGTTCGCCACTATGAACACTGTGATCGCTATCACGATGTCCTGATTGATCGGAATGATCGCTAGAATCCTGAGGCCAGCATCTGGGAGAACCTATTCTACGCGATCCCGACCAGATAGTGGAGTCGTAATTCGAGTCGAAATTGCAGGTCGTTAAAGTGACGCCTGGGATATGCTGACTAGGGTAAGCCGTGAGTTGATTGGACGGCCGAACTCCTGCACAACGTACAACCTTCCAATCGCAGAAGAACACGAAACAGAGAATAGCTTATATGTATATTTAGCCCGCTAAACTCAACTTTTTAATTTTACGAAAATTAAAAAAGTTTTTCCACAGAAATATGAATTTCTAATATTCGCAAGATCAGACACACATTGAGCTTCAATTTTGTTATCTCGAAGATTAAAACTTGACTCACACAAATCACATTCCTGACGATTCTTCATAAAAAGATTCACTTACATTTCTCGAAGAAATACTTTCCGTAAAGTTTCCTCCCACGACATAAAAATCATTTATCTTATTTTCGAGATTCATTAAAGAACTCTTGAATTTTTGCTACCTGGTTTGCAGGATAACAACTGAATGGCTTCCTGCAGACCGTCCTGACTAGCCATCGTCGACGTTTTCCACACCGAATCAGGCGTGGTCGATCTGCTGCGATCTTGCTGCGGCACCCTTAATCTCGATCGCGCGTCCTGACGCGGCCACTCTATGACGTGCTTGCAATCCCAAGGCATCGACCAACGCCTCATCGTGCTTTCGACGGACTCGCCCGACATTTCCGCCGCCGCCGTTTCCGACCACCTCCTCTGAATCTTTATACATGAAACGGAACATGATCGAGCTTGATACGAGTCGTCTCAAGTTAATGAACATACATGCCAATTACCTGCGGAAACAACGAATACGGCAATGGAGACCTCCGGCAATTCGGCATCGATTGTTGGGTGGACGAGGAGGAAATTGGCGGTATTGGTGAACTGTAGAGACGCTCGAAGCATTGCTGTAACGCGGCAATATCGCAATCACCGCTACCGTTCTGGGAGCAAGAACATTCTGCCATACCACCTATAATAGTTAAATCAGAGAACGATTGAAAAAGTAGAACCTCAATTTTATCAAAGCGAAATTATTAACTATCTCTCGCTACAATTTTAGTTTCTAGAAAACCTAGAATTACTTTAATGATAGTCTAATTTTTACTTTTCATTAAAATATATAATTTTATTTTAAATTAATTCAAATTTCAATAATTCTATCTAATTACCAAGTATCACATCACTTTAATAATACAAGCTTACCTAAGCACTTGCAACAAGCAACGCAAAATTGATATTGCAAGTTTATGAATGTTAAGAGATTCTCCCTCAGAATATCCTGAAAGTGCAAAAGCACTCTTATCAATTACAATAATATTTTAAAAATAAGTATATATTAAAATATCTAAGTATATACTAACATGCTTGTCGCCATCATTGTCGCGAGATTCGTGATCCCTCAGAGCAGTGATCACATGATTCTTAACAGTACTGCTGGCTATGTGCGTGGCTCTTGTTAACTCTTCCCATCCAGCCAGACATTGACCTGTCAGACGACATTGTGCCACCGTGTCATGCATGGAAAGGAGTGCTTGCAGAGATTGAGCCAGTTTAGTACCAGCCGTGCATAGGCCATTAAGTGTCTGTAGCATGAGAGATGATTTATCTTCCGCATGGCAATACAACATAGGTACTATCGATGGCATACCAACCTGCAAGTACGTCAACCAGTTACCAAGGCATTCGTTTATTTCCAACTGACCCCTTGAAATCTGGCCGTCAATAGACTTTGGCTCCGTTCCACCTTCAGCCATAGCTGAGTTCTTTTAGATTGCCAAATACCTAATAAAACTCATCATTGTCTCGCGCATAAACATTTCCAAATATCCAAATATCCAAATAAAGAGATGCAGTAGAACAGCTACCAGGTTTCATTACATAAAATATTATAGAGGCAACAACTTTGTGACAAGAAAGTTGATGCGCCGATGAAGCGCGGATTCTTCCTAAAAAAAAAAAGAAGAAAATAGAGCGACGCTAAGGAGAGATACGTGTGAATCATTTCTAATTGACAACAACGATCTCGGTACTCACATCTTCCTAATTAAGTTAATTCAAAGGCTCAGAGATTGAATTATCTTGTGGAAAAATCATGACTCTTGTACTGATGCCGGCACCAACCCTTCAGGTATTCGCCACACGAGTGAGATACCCGCAGCACTCGCGTGTGCGTTCATCCACTGTCTCACTGTCATCGCTGGTCATCGCTCCGGACGTTATCTCGGGACGAGAGATGGTACTATAAGATTCTGTCAGATGACGCTATTGTAAGCGTGAATGACCGAGCGACGCATTGCGCCTTGTCAAAGCATCGCGTGATCTGATTGTGAGATAACATTGTTTTGACAGATGCGACGTTGTTTCGTATCAACGTCCTTACTCTTATAATTTTAAGCAAGGCTCATTTTTTTATAGCAATACTTGATATTTTTATTCTTTTAAAACTCTGATATAAAATTATGATTATATTAATTTTTGCGCTATAAATTATTGTATAATAATTTTAAAATAAAAATTTAAAATTATTTTAAAATAAAATTTTATAATAAAATTTAAAATTATTTTAAAATAAAATTTAAAATTATTTTAAAATAAAATTTTATAATAAAATTTAAAATTATTTTAAAATAAAATTTAAAATTATTTTAAAATAAAATTTTATAATAAAATTTAAAATTATTTTAAAATAAAATTTTTAAATAAAATTGAAATATTGTACATTAATTTTATTAATTAAATTGTATTTTATTTGTATATTATTTTGTTAAGTAAATTATGTTTTATTTTAATTTATTAAAATGTTATATTAATTTTTGCGTTATAAATTATTGTATTCTTTTGTGTTCGCTATAAAAAAAAAAAAATGTAAAATGCAAATACATGTCAATATAAGAAAGCAGAACCATGTTTCCCGAGAAGGAAATTTAATAAAACATTTAATAAGAAAAAATAAAAAAATAAAGAAAATCATTTAATAAAAAAGAAAAAATGAAGGCAATCCTTTAATAAAAAAAAAAGTATTTGCTATATCTAATTACATAATTATTATATTTCGCAGAAAAAATTAAAAGCAATGCTTATGAAAGTCCTTATAAAAAGCATAAAGTAAAATGAATGACAAAAATAAAGCGTACACAATTTTTTGAGAACCGATCAGAAAATTTAAATTATGATAATCAATTTTACAATTCCGTAATTTTATTTTTCAATAAACTCCAAATAATACTATTTACACAATTTGCGAATATAACGTTATATATCAACGCAGAGATACGACGCGACGCATTGACATTGCAATTACAAAAGAACGCGGATATTATTTTGAAAAACTTATTATAATGCCAAGATCTCGCGGAAGGAAAGCGGACCTTCTCTAACACGTTAATTCATTTTACGTGTTTCGCGTCTTTAACAACGTCCTTAATTACAGTCTTAGGAGAGTAGTTTTTTCCTCGACAAGCGAAAAACGCACGTGTCTTTTTTTTGCTCACTAGACTTATAACGTCAAAATTTTATTAAAATTTTAATATATTCTTTATTGAAATTATATTACGTCTCGAAATAGCTAAAAAAAAACGCAAAAAAAAAGAAGGAAATTAAGGATGTTCTGAATGTACAATAGTAGCAAAAAATTGTCAAAATTAAAAAAGAAACATGTTTCTTACGTTTATACTGTTTGAAAAATTAAAAAATTAAAAAAATAAATTCGAGTTGTGAAAAAGATTAAAGTATCACAAAATAATATGGATTTTGACGTATTCGTAAAAGAAAATAGTTATAATTAATATTTTTTCTAATTTATGGCAAAAACTTTTGATCGTGAATATCCTTTGAAATCAACTGCAAAAAACAATGAAAAACGAGTAATTTGCAGAAAGAGAAAAAGAGACAGATAATATTTTTCTACAATTTTTAGTAAATAACTTTTAAACAAAAAATTAAAAAAATAAATTTGGGTTATGAAAAAAATTAAAGGATCGCAAAATAATATGGATTTTGACGTCTTCGTAAAAGAAAATAGTTTTAATTAATATTTTTCCTAATTTATGGCAAAAACTTTTGATCGTAAATATCCTTTGAAATCAACTGCAAAAAACAATGAAAAACGAGTAATTTGCAGAAAGAGAAAAAGAGACAGATAATATTTTTCTACAATTTTTAGTAAATAACTTTTAAACGAATTAGTGGATCTAAATCAAGTTTTGCACAAATATTTATTAGAATTTCCTTAATATATGTGAAAATTTTTATTTCATTGGTAATATTTTTTCTTTGTCAAATTTGTCAATAAGTGCTACAATAGGCGATTTTCCATAAGAATCAATAGGAACTTTAAATTTAAATAACTTCCAAACCATTAAGAGAATTGTGCTTAGTTTTTGCACAAATATTCAGAAGAAATAGTAGAACAATCTATGAAATTTTAATGCTTTTGTTAATATTTCGATATATGTCACATATATCCTTAAATTCTTTTTTTATATCTAGTCATATTCAATCACGACACATTTGATTTTCATTATCATATATCATATCTGATAAAGTAGTATTTAATTTGCAACTATGTGTGTGTGAGTGATGATTCTAAAGTATAATTGATTGCTCTCTTTTAATAACATACCTTTTTAATGATATATATAAAGTGTGCAATTTAAGCCATTTTAATTCAAATTTTTTATTATATGTATATTAAAAAGTCATAATATTAAATTATATTGGAAAGATACTTTTAATCTAATTGATTAGAATATGAATGTACACAATATTTTATTTTATTTACTAAACTTAGCAGACAAAAAAACTCCAGAATAGAAATTCTCGTTAAAGAAAGAGATGCGAATTAATCTGGTGTAAAAGAAAAATTCAAAAATTAATATGAAAAATCTAAAATTGTTCCCTAAATAAACCTAAATTGCAGATTTTTTTTTTCAGAAAATTCAAATTGACAGCCGCTATCTTCGAACATATCATTTTATCCGAGGTACATCGAGAAATACATATCTGTGCCTCTGTTTCTCGAGTGAATACGGAAAAGAGGTAAACCTTGTCGGAGGTGAAAGGGGCCCCCGGAATGACGTCGGTGGATGATTAAAAAAAAAAGACGGCGAACGAGCGAGGACAGGAGGCGAGAGACATTGGAAATGCGATCGGCGCTGCGGCAGAGTATTACGAGAAAGCGGCGAGGAGGGTCCAGGAGGTAGCGCGGTCCGATGGTTCCGAAGAGGGGACTCTTTAACGGTAAAGTCGCGGTAAGTCGCCTTATAGGCGACTCCGCGTCACTGACCACGGCTGAACAAATGTTCTTTTTTTTTTTCTTCTTCCCGGAGTCTCGGCACTTCACCTCTGAAGTAAAGTACGCACTTTGTTTTTTATCCTGTTGGAAAATTTGGATTAAATTTAATATGTATCCGAAACGATTCACATAAATTTTTATGGATATGTTAAATGGTGGCACTAATAAAAAAAAATAAAATATGTTAATATTCGTTAATATTTTAACGCAAAATAAATGCAAACTTCAGAGTAATTTAAAATAAATTTTGTGTAAAATTAACATATTTTAAATTGAATTGGAAAAATGTTATTGACAGTCTGTAATCACTCTCACTTCTATTGTAGAAAAAAAGAGCTACATTTTTTTCTGTAAATTTTAACAAATAAATCATGTCACTGATATTACAGAACATATCTATTGTGTAAAATTAAAATATGTATAAATATTGTATTATTTTAATAATTTGAGTTCAATTAACACAATAGCAATATATCAATTTGATACATGAATGTGTTAAATATTTGACACAAAAATTTTAATTATATTATTTAATAAGAAAACATAAATTTTTCAACAGTGTAGAATATATTTTGATGTAATAGATAAATTCTTTTCTCTGTTCAGAATTCTAAAGAGTTTGCGATACGTTTTAAAGAAAATTCTATAAAAGACAAGTCCAAAAATATATCAACGGAAAAGATCGGTGACAATATTTATATTTATGTCAAAATAGATTGCAATAATAATACTTTTCAAAAGATCAAAAAACATCATTTAAAATTCTCATAAAAATCAGATTTATCAGAAAAAATCTTTAATCTATAAATTTGGAGAAAATCGCCAATACTTTATGACTTCATATGACTATATATATATATATATATATATATATATATATATATATATATATTAATTACATTAAAAATTTATAGCAAATATTTGTAATAATCTATATAGGTTATTATTACATATTCGTAATAGAAAACCGGTCTCCGCTAACGTAATTGCGAACTTTAAAAAGGGGTCGATCGGTCATAAACAGTAATCCTTTTATCTAGTCCGGTTTTAAACCAGAATACAGTTGTGTGCCGTTTCTAAGTCGAAGGAAAATTGAAGCGTGGACATAAATATAATATAATAAATACAATATTTTTATAAGAGAGACACTTTTTTCATTACTGATATCATGGAGTTGATCATTCCGGTTTACACGATGTCGCCAAGAAAACCGGTAGAGTTTCCAAAATTTCTTAAATTCTTCGAAATCGATACGCCATCTGGCGTATGATGGCGTATGACGCCATCTGGCGTATCGATTTCGAAGAATTTAAGAAATTTTGGAAACTCTACCGGTTTTCTAGCACATCGTAAACTGGAATGATCAACTCCATGATATGCAATGAAAAGTGTCTCTATAAAATATTGTATTTATTATATTATATTTATTAAGATTTGCATCATTATTATATTCAAAACTTATTTTATTACGAAATTAAAATTGGTTTCTTCACCAATTGATTCATTTATTGAAAATTACATATGAGTATATTAATAATATTCATCAATGAAACACAATTTCATTATCAAAATATCCAATTATTTTTGAGAAAGTACGTTAATTTATCCTTTATTTTTTATTTTTCTTTCCTCTCTCTTTATTTATCCTCTATTATTTATTCTTTATTCATCATTTATTCTTATTTTTAAATCTGCGAAGAAAATTTTATCATATTTCCTTCCACAATAATTTTGCGAGATTGGGTCTTAATAAAATTAATTATTAAACCTAATTTTTAACAGTGACTATATAATCGCTGTCTTAGTAATATTATTATTTCATTTCCACAATTTTATTTAAAAAATTAAACCATGCCCATTTCCTACCAACCATTGATCCCATTAAACATTAATTTGTCTTAAAGATCCTCGACGCGCTTTTCCCGTGGCATTTAACGGCACCAGAACTTACGAGAGTGTGCAAAGATCTAATGAACCAGCTAACATTGCCCTACGTACACAAGCGTAGCAGTCGAACGTAATAATCGCTACTCCGGCTCGGCTGGCCGAGCGCGGGACTTTCATCGTCGAGAGAGCAAAGAGGGCCTCAGGCCCAGAGGCACTCGACGGTCGACCGGTGAAGGGAACGGATCGTTGTCCGACTCGTGCGACGAATAAATCGCGGGTAAAATGCCGTCCAGTTGATACTTTATTCGGTTTACACAGTTGCGCGTTAATCGCGTCAAATTCGAAAATATAATCTAGCCAGTCAGATGACAGATGGATTAGGATGTGTCATGGATAATTCTGACGAAGCAACGACTTTTGAGTAGCGATTGATCTAAGGATTCCTGGATTATAACAAGCATCCGATCGAGGATTGACAAGTGCATGGATTAAGAAAGTGCCAAACAGCTAGCCGTGGAGTCGCTCGTCGAGCATTTTGACAGATCAGCACGTGTCTAATATCGATTTGACATTTCACATCGGCGAGGGCGTTTCGGCATCGGAGGCGAGAAGAGAAGCACCTCTCTTCGTAAGAGTTCCTTGTTGAGTGGTGCGCGAGTGCTACTCAGGAGAGTTCTCTATCCATAGCGGATGTTCGCGTATCGAGTTGGTTCCTGGTTCGCTGGATCGTCGATGTGATCGCGTCGATCCGTACTGGAGAGAATGATACTGGTATACAGGATCATCCTGCCCCTCGTGGCGAGCGTCGCGTACGCCCAAGGCACGTATTGTATCTTGTAGATATTAGACATAGAGTCTGGTTTTGAAAGCGGTGTGTGTGTGTGTGTAAGTCGAATCGCGTTTTTAAAAACGCGAGAGGCGGATTAGATTACGAGAATCATGTTACGAGGAGCGGCCATGCGAGTGCATTATTTAAAGTGCATTATTTAAAAATCGATACTGCAACGTATATTTCTGATGAAGCAACGAGTGATTATAATAGTCTCATAGTATTTTGCATGACGTATAACAAATGTATAGACTGTCAAAATTTTCTGTTACGTATAATATTATTAATTTAGTTATGGAAAGATGATGGAAATTTATTTTCCAATTTATGAATTTTCAAATATTAAATATTTTAAATTATTTTTATGTGTAAAATTTGCATTATTAAAATAATTAAATTTTGTTATTCAACTTTTCATTTTGAAAAATTTTTCAAACATTTTTTAATCGTTTATTATTTATAATTAATTACTTCAAACGTTCCATTACTTTATTATGTTGTCACTGTTTAAAAAAAAATAAATAAAAAAAAAGTCAGCAGAATATATTTTTTTTCTTTTTTCAACGCGAATAAATCGCGAGTAAAATGAGAAAGAAAATATTGCACAGATTGCACTTTGGAAGATAGTTGCACAATTCAGATATATATCGAAACGTTTCGCGAGGAAGAAAAAGGGCGCGCATCATTCACAAAGAGAATCTTCCTCGCTGAAAGCCTTCTATCGTTCGCGTTCGATCTCTCGCGAAATGCAAAGCAGACGCAAGTACGCGTGTATCCTCCCTGCGTCTTGTCGAGTAGCACCTATACAAGGGACTGCATTCCCCAAATGCAGCATTATTATAAATTATAAAATTCTTAGATATATAAAAAAAAAAGGAACAAACACTATTGGAAAATTTGACTTAAATTTAATATATATCGTATGTCCCAAATGATCCACACAAAATTTTGTGTTAATTTAACGTAATATGTTAAATATTATAATATTGTTTAATATTGACACTAACACTATGTTAATATTTCAACACAAAATAAATGCAAACTTCATAATTTGAAATAAATTTTGTGTAAAATTAACATATTTTTAATCATAAAATTAAAATGCAAAAATGTTTGTAGTCACTATTGCAGAATAAAATCAACATTTTTTTGGTAAATTTTGACAGATAAGTCCTGTCACTAATTATACAAAACATACATGTTGTGTAAAATTCAAAATATATGCACATCATGATATTTTTACATTTTTTTTTATTTATTTCAATAATTAAATATTTGAGTTTAATTATCAGAACAACAATATGTTAAGTTAACACATAAATATTAAACACAAAAATTTTAGCCGGCACATTTTTTCACAAGAAAATACAAATTTTCCGACAGTGTAAACATTTATTCGCAATTTTATTATCCGAGAACCTCAGCGAAAAGATTGCAAGCAAAATATTGACAGTTGTAAACAGACGTAATGTCATCGTGTAAGAGTAATCATCAGTGGTTAAACATTTTTGTGAGTCCAAAATTTAAAGAACAAACAATTATCAACTATTAGAATCAATCATCTGTTTCGAACTCTTCGTGAAAACGATCTATCATAAAAATTGCCGAGTGTATTTTCATAATCCTAGAGATAGAAAAGGGAGTGAAATTTTTTTTTTTAACAAAATCGTATTGTCCCTGATGAGTAAGAAAAGGAGAGTGTGAGTGAGAGAAGCGAGATCAAAACAGGTACCGCCCACTCCTCCGGTTCTCGTCCTCGCTGATTTTCTGGTGTCTCGAGGTCACCCGGTATATATCCGCGGATAAAGAGCCCTGCCATGAGCTCGTGCCATTTCACATTCTCCCAATTCGCAAAATGGTTAAAGTCGAGACGTTTCATGCGGATTCTTTTTCTTTCTTTTTTTTTTTTGACGCCTCAAGATTTATCGAATATTCTTTTGTGAGCGAGAATATTTTATCTTTAAAATGTCAACAAGTAAAAGTATCGTCGAGTTATATTCCGTTCTATTTCGTGACGCGCGTTTCATTGCTAATATATAATGTTACTTCCACGCAATACAAATTTTTTCCCGCCATTAACTCAAATGTCAAAAGCAACTTTAACCGTTTTACTGTGCTACTCGAACATTTCATATAAATATGTCATGTAAATCAACACACCATGTGCATCAGAAATTTAAATTAAAATTCCATCGCAAAATAAATTTAATTAGATAATTAAATAATTAATTATTCTCGTTAAAATGATATCGATAAATTTAAAATATTCGTTAAAATAAACACGCTGTGTACATTAATTAATGTCCCTCAAATATATCGGCAGGTTCAAAGTTTGGACTCTACGTCACTAAAGACACACCGGAAGTGTAGGGGAGACCCACCTGTCCCAGGCCGAAACACGGTCTGGCGACGACCTACTTTATCGAAAACTCTGTGGCCTTCTATTTTTTTTCCGTAAAGAGATAAAAACAGGATGAAAATTAGATCAGTGGTGCGACAAACGGGATATGCAATGCATTTTGTATTAAGGCGTGCCGCTTTTACATTTTCCACGACCACCTTGAAATCCTTGAAACGCCAATTTATCTAAATGACGTCTGCAAGTAAGTAAATCATGTCGCCCGCTACGATTTGCCACTGTCACCAGATTGATTTCGTCCTTCGCGGAAATCGCATAATTTTCCTCGTCGATGCATACATAATACCGACAATTCCTCCGAGAAAATGCAGTCTCTTTGCATAAGAGATTATATATTTCCGAAGCGTGTGAAGCCTGAAGTATTTGAAAGTATATACAGGGTATTTCGTAATATGCGCATTTGGTGCACGTGTGGAAAAATTTCTGGTTGGAAATAAGAGTAATTTTTCTTTAACGAAAATATACTTCGACAAAATATATATTTTCATGATTCCTTGATAAGAGATATGCTAGTAATATATACAGGGTGGCCCCGAACGTTCCAGTCAGACTTTGAGATCTTATAGGAAATTTAATTCTGAACAAAAAATTTCCTATAAACATGGGTGGAAAAATGTTTTCTTAAGAAGTTATCGCTCAAAAACCTCTAAAATCGTGATTATTTTACACATTTTTCTAAATATCATGGAAAATGAGCGTCTTTAAACAAAAAGTACCGAAACAAAAGTTGCAGAAAATTAAATTATCTTTTAAATGAGATTAAAATGATTGTAGTACGTTCCATAGGTTTTGAGATAACCAGTTTCAAATGTACAAAAAAATATTTTTCTTTGCTGTCGATATAGCTTTTTAAAGATACTCTCCATTTAAAAAATATTCTATAGTGCTATTTTAATTTAAAAAGAAGAATTACTTTATTTCTATGAAAGAAAAAGATTTTTGTTTTTTATTTTTATTGATTTTTCTCCAAGAAATTTATTAAGTTTCATTTCCTTTTTATTTTATTTCTCAAAACTTATGTAACGTATTACAATCATTTTGATCTCATTTAATAGATAATTTAATTCTCTATTACTTTTGTTTTGATACTTTTTATTAAAAAACGCATACTTTCCCTGATATTTGTAAAAACATATAAAATAATCGTGATTTCAAAGATTTTTGAGTGCTAACTGTTTAAGCAAGCATTTTTCAATCCATAGAAAATTTTTTGTTCAGAATTAAATTTCCTATAAGATCTCAAAGTCTGGCTAGAACGTTCGAAGCCACTCTGTATATATATATATATATATATATATATATATATATATATATATATATATATATATATATAATATAAAATATATAATATAAATAAAAATACTTATTTTTTAATGAGAAATAATAGAATAGAAATTATTTCTCTAGATTGAAATATTATTTCAAAATGCGTCGAAAAATTAGTTTTACTTGATTTCGAAAAATCTCTCAAAAGAGTTCTTATTTATTCAAAATAAAATAAAATATTTTTAAATCAAATAAATTTGTTAACTTTGATATCTTTTACTTAAATAAATATATTATACCTTGTTTCTAAAAATGTTTTGTTATATTAAATAAATTATTATATGCATATAATAAAAATTGTAATTTTTAAAATAAATTATATAAAATTTTAAAAAATGTAAAAAAATATTTACACAATATCTTACTAAGTTAAATATATTTGCTGCTTGATTAAAATAACTATAATTCCTTCGCAACTATTTAAATAATTTTTTTTAATAAAAATAAAGTTCTGGGGAATTTGCGTATATTTTTTTAGCGTTGTATCAATTCATTGTCAGACTCCAATGATAATATGTGAAATTGTGCTCGTGTTTTGTAGCAACAATATTCTCGATAAAAGGCCATAACTGGTCCTCGATGACCGCAATATGCGTATGTAAACGCATTGAGAAAATTGCTACTTCGTGAAAGTGTTCGCAGCTAATTCAAAATTCCGACGGCGATTCCTTTCTCCGCGGCTTTCTTCTAACCGTCATTTACTTTGGGCGATCACGATTCAAAACTATGATATTATATTGATTGATTATATACTCACCGATCATTCCAAAATTTTTACTCTCGTTTACAGAATAGAACTCTATTTGTGGTTATACTTTCTATTTTATCCTAACGATATTATTAGATGCAAATCTCTTTCTATCTCTTTCTCTCATTGATTTATCTCACAATCAGTAAAAGAAGTACATTTTGAATTGATTAAAAAATATATAGACAAAAGACGATAGCTATACAATCCTATTGATTGTGTATGACTGCAACTTCTTATTTTCTAATGAATTCTAAAAATAATTTTTCATAATTCTTTCTTATAATTTCTATTTTAAATATATATAAATATATAGAGCAGCCCCGAACGTGCGAACACAGCTCGCACAAATTTTTGTATTAATTTAATATAATATAGATATATTAAATTGCGACACTAATATTATGTTAATATTTCAACACAAAATGAATGCAAACTTCATAGTAATTTAAAATAAATTTTGTGTAAAATTAATTAATTTTTAATGATAAAATTAGCTTGGAAAAATATTATATGGTCTTGTCAATAGTTACTCTTTATTATAGAATAAAATCAACATTTCTTTCTATAAATTTTAACGCATAAATCCTGATACTAATTATAAATTATACGGAACATATTTGTTGTGTAAAATTAAAAACATATGCACATTGTGTTATTAAAAATTTTTTTTTCAATAATTTAACACACTCGAGTTCAATTAATACAACAGTAATATGTTAAATTAATACATTCAATTAATAAATAAAATTTAAAAGAATAATAAAAAATAAAATTAATAAAATTTTCGTGCGAAATATTTCAACAAAAATTTCAACCGACATACTTTCTTATAAGAGAACTTAAATTTTCCAAACTGCATACATATATATTATAACATTTTTTTCACGCATAGTGGGAAAAAGTATCTCGAAGAGAGAAAATATCCAAGTTTCCACGCTATTCATGCCGCATAACTTCATTTCCATTCTGCATTCAGCCTGTATCTATCACGCTCGTTGATTTTGTAATTCACGAGCATTCTCCGACATCATTCTCGTTTTTCTTTTTTACACCGAATCTCGAATACGCGTGAGATATATCGGACAAGATAGTTAAGTTCACACGCTGCCGATCGGATCGCGTTGCGGCGCGGGTCAATGCGATCGCCCTATATAATGGAACGTTCACGCTCGCGATGGAAAATTTAAAAAAATCTCGCGACAGAGGGAGAGACCACTTTTCCCTCCCCGTCCCGGGAAAGAGGAAACGGATGAAAGAAAGCGTGCGCGAGAGAGAGAGAAAGAGAGAGAGAGAGAGAGAGAGAGAGAGAGAGAGAGAGAGACGCTCTGGGACGATTGTAACATTTATCCATTAGAGTTAACAATGAATGCGAGAGAATGGGAGACGTGCAATAAGCATAATCGAACGCACGCTTCGAGATATATATAGGGGCGAAGGCAGGTTTAGCAAAATTCCACATTTTTTGGAGAAAAATCATGTCATTGGTAAAAAGGAATATTTTTTGGAAAAAAAAAAAACTGGCAAAAATAGTTTTCTATTAAAAATGTAAAAATAAGTAGAAAATCTTTTTGTCTATATTTTGAGATTTTCTAATTTAAAATTTATTCAAAATATAATCTATAATATGTTAAGAAATAACATGAGCCAAATAATATTAGCCAATAAAATTGTTTTTTTGTTACAAGATTGAATAGTCAACGCGAGCAAGATTTATGTATTGGTGAAAATTTTTTAATTCTGTTACTATTACATTTTTCTTATTAAAATAAAAGCTAATTTGAAACTTAGTTTAATATTTATATCTCTAAAGTTTTTGTGTTTAAAAAATTTTTCATATTTATTTGAATTAATAACAAACTTTATTATTATAACAATTTTATTTTTTTAAACTGTAATAATTAGTATGATTTATTCATTGAAGCAAAAATATCTTTTTGTTTAAAGTTATATGAATACAATTTGCATATTGATTATTTTTATTTTATTTTTATTTTCTATTTTATATTTTTTATCAGTTCTTGTCGATTTATTCCAATGAAATAAAGTCTAGGACAGTAAAAACCGGAGATTATCATGGTTTTTCACTCGCTAGATTTTTCTGACCAATCCTGAAACAAACTTAACTCTAAATCTTTAACGTTTTATTAATGCAAGATTTATGACTTTTTCTTCGAAACAAATAAAAGAATCATAAAATATATGTTTTATGTTGTAGAAACGATTGCTATGATTTTATACGTTGATCGTATCTCTCGATTTTAAGCGCAATTAATATTTTAGAAAGAGAAATTTATTTCCTCTCGTAATTCAATGAAATCGCCGATTCCACGCGTTTAATGAAATTTCTAATTTATATGCTTAGTCATAAAATTATATAAAAAGAAAGAAATAATATTTAGCATATAATATTATATATATTTAACATACAATTAATTAAATATTTAATATATTGTATAATTTAATATACAAATAATTTATATACAAATAATTTATATACAATTAATTAAATATTTAATATATTGTATAATTTAATATACAAATAATTTATATACAAATAATTTATATACAAATAATTTAATATATAAATAATTTATATTTAATTTAATATATAAATAATTAATATATAATTTAATATATAAATAATTAATATATAATTTAATATATAAATAATTAATATATAATTTAATATATAAATAATTTATATTTAATTTAATATATAAATAATTAATATATAATTTAATATATAAATAATTAATATATAATTTAATATTTAACATATAATATTACATATATAAACAAAAAAGAAACTCGCCTATATACTGATTATTTAAAAAAAAATTTTATATCTTCCATAAATAAAAAAAATAAAAATATTTTCACGTTTGAAGATATTTTTTTAAGCATGCGTAGTCGAAATGAGATTATATAATAGTAAATTATGACACATAATTATAAATTCTGGGAACCGCTGGGATAGCTGAGTATATCTTGCGTTTCCGCAAACTTGTGTGTAAATTACGAAAAAAAGAACACGCGTGTACTCGCTTTCACCCGATTCCCGTCGAGATCGCATCGTCCTTGGAGGTCACCGAAGCAGCGAGGATGCCGGCGATGCACCTCGAAAGTGGCTTGCAATTTTGACGGATCGGAGGCAGCGGTTGCAGGTACACCAGCTGGCTATGACGTGTTTCATAATAATTCACGGCAGGTTGGGCGTAGAATAAAGTGGCGCAACAAGACGCTCGCGGCTCGATATATCTAGCTCGTTTTCGCCTCGTACAATGGATTAGGAAAGCCCCTCGATATACAGGGTGTTCCAGATCGGGTCAATGAAATTTCAGGATTTTATAAGAAATTGAAGATAAAGCGGACTCTCTTCGAATCTTTCGGCGATAAAGTTCGAAAAGGATATTGTAAAAAAGAATTGATTGACACTTGAGTGTCGGCAGCTTTTTTGCAGGCACCACCGTTCGAATTTTCAGACGCATTCTTCTGAGCCTTCAGAGAAACAATTTTGATGATTAAGACAGATGGTTTGAAATTTTTTTCACACTCTGAAAATTCACACAAAAATGTGTCTGAATTTTTAAAAAAATTTTTACGATGAAAAGGTAAAGGGAAGAAGCCAGAGACAGGCTTAAAAAAAAATAAAATGACAAGATGAATAAAATGTTATACAATTTTTTTTACGAACGCAAGTTGTATTCCATTGATAAATAAAATTTCGATAAATTTTTCTCAAACGAGAACTTGAAGAAGAAGAATATTTATCATTATTTTCTAATCTTCAAATAATAAACCACAAATACAATTATTACAATTATAATTATAGGTCATGTGATGGAGTGTGTTGGTCCTTTTTGCCGAAAGTACGAGCGATTAAAATTGTCAACCGGTTTCTTTCGGCGCGGCAGTAAAGTTCGCTCTCAATAGCGTCACTTTTACGCAAACCAGCCGACACGTAATATATCCTGGTTGATTGCGCCAATAAAAAAAATCGCCGGATAGAGCGCAGGGAAAAAGAAGTGTCGCATGTCTGATCCGATCGGCGAGTCTTGTCTTCCATAAACGACTTCCGCGATCGGATCGCTATTGTTCCCGAAAATTCTCATTGTCGCAAGATAAATAACTGGCTGGCAACGCGTGTCGCAAGCTTGACAGATCGAAGAAAAAATAATGGAAAAATTGTGAGAGAGAAAAAAGTGGGACTAATTAGAAGGAGAGATGATATAATAATATATAATGATTTAATGTTATTATTTTTTAATAACAAAAAAGAAAGATAAAATAACATTTGAAGGATCTAAAAACTTGGGTGATGATAATTTATTTTTTAATTGAAAGCTTGCTTCTAAAAATTGTTGAGTCTAGGGATTTAATATAATGAGATAAAAATGATTAAACTCTTTTTGTGTGGTTGAAATAGAAAAGAATAAATTTTGATTTGTTAAAATAAAATTTTAAATAAAAAAAATTTCAAATAAATTTAAATTAAAATAAAATTTATATTTATTTATTATTATCGCCTTTTATTATTGAGCTTATTTCTCTCGACTTTCTACACTTTACTGCACGTTTTTCCGCATAAGTATTGTCTCATTTTTGAGATGCAGAAAGTGTAACAAAGTGGAGCATAAAAATTCATTACCTCGTTATATCCGCTGAACGCTAAACGACGGATTATTAATTTATTGGAAAAGATTGAGCTGAAGGCAACGACTCGGACCTCGACAACCGATCGTGGTAAAATATTGGGTGTTCGTTAGATAATCTATTTGACTTGGGAAAGGTTGTAATGTGTGACTTCTTCCGGTATTGTATCAGCATACACACCCGGTGGATCGACCTCTCTCTCTCTTGCGATAGATCACGGGCACGCCTACTTTCTAACTTCCTCGACAATCGTTCTACGATACCGCATATACCGTATGCAACGTTATAGATCCACGGTGCACAGGTCGATCGTTATACCCACGTTCTTACTCAACGAGCGTGTGCAGTGCAGGTATTACAAAAGCTCGTCCTCTCTCACAGGTCGACCGCTCGATCTCTTAAGTCATCAACCGAATCAAATTTTGATTTGAGAGATACTGTAGAAAAAATTGACTGAAACTTCAGACATAAAATGTCTGCGCTTTTTTGCAGACACACTGTTTGAATTTTCAGACACAATGCTGTCTGAAGTTTCGGAAAAAAATTTCTGAAAATTCAAGCAATGACAGAATGCTGTCTGACAGAACTGTCAAACAGAATGTTATCTGAAAATTCAGATAACGCTGTTTTCTAAGATAATTAATTCTTTTATTAATTTATTAATTTTTAAAGAATTAATAAATTTATTCATTATTATCAAATATTATTGTTTTTTAATTTACTAAATAAAATTAAAGTTAAATTAATTTAATTATCCTCCCAATAAAATATAATTTTAAATTCTATTTATTTATTCTTTAATAATTAATTTAAAATTTATATTAAATTCTGTAGGGTCTTCTCGTCCCATAATATCATCTAAGCATTTTAATTTTAATTTTTCATCTTAGACAGTTAAAATTTTATTCATTCCTTCATTCCAGCCTCCAATTAAAAGACAAACACTGTTTGAATTTTCAGACATAATGCTGTCTGAAGTTTCGGAAAAAAATTTCTGAAAATTCAAGCAATGACAGAATGCTGTCTGACAGAACTGTCAAACAGAATGTTGTCTGAAAATTCAGATAACGCTGTTATCCCTAAGGTAATTAATTCTTTTATAAATTTATTAATTTTTAAAGAATTAATAAATTTATTCATTATTATCAAATATTATTGTTTTTTAATTTACTAAATAAAATTAAAGTTAAATTAATTTAATTATTCTCCCAATAAAATATAATTTTTAATTTTATTTATTTGTTCTTTAATAATTAATTTAAAATTTATATTAAATTCTATAGGGTCTTCTCGTCCCATAATATCATCTAAGCATTTTTACTCAAAATTTTAATTTTAATTTTTTATCTTAGACAGTTAAAATTTCATTCATTCCTTTATTCCAACCTTCAATTAAAAGACAAACACTGTTTGAATTTTCAGACACAATGCTGTCTGAAGTTTCGGAAAAAAATTTCTGAAAATTGAAGCGATGACAGAATGCTGTCTGACAGAACTGTCAAACAGAATGTCAAACAGTTGTCTGAAAATTCAGAAAGGTATTTTAAATAATTTATATGAATTTTAAATAATTAATTTATATGTATTTTATATATTTCTTTTTCAAATGTATAAAAATATTTTTATAATGATCGATCATGAGAGATAGCTGATTTTTCCAAAACGTGTGAGTTGGAATTGAAAATTGTGAATTACGATTTAGAACTCAAAATTCCTTCGCGTACTCGTATGTAAACATAACACGTACGAATGAGGATCACGTAACGGAATAATTTCGGATGTCAATGTAAGAATGAAACTGCCAATAAACGAACGACGGATGCTTCGAATCTTTAACGACCAGGATGAGGTGTTAGCCAAACAGATCATGTTACGCAATGTAAAGTGGAATGACATTTGTTCTAAATTAAAGAAGATAGGAAGTAATAGATATATAAATAATCGATTTTTTATAGTAGTGATGAAATTTATTTTCTAAATAAAATTTTTTCAACTATGTACAGTTAAAAAATTTGTTTTCTTCTAGTGATTTATTATCTTATAGTTATTTGTTATCTTATTGTCAGTTGAAATTTTTGTGTCAAATATTTAATACAAAAATTTTATTAATTTTATTTTTATTAATTTTAGTTTTTTAATTTTATTTTTATTAATTTTATTTTTTTATTAATTTATTAATTCTATTTATTAATTAAATGTATTAATTTAACTTATATTACTATTGTATTAAGGATGTTCTGGATGTACAATAGTAGCAAAAAATTGTCAAAATTAAAAAGAAAACATGTTTCTTACGGTTATACTGTTTGAAAAATTAAAAAAATAAATTTGGGTTATGAAAAAAATTAAAGTATCACAAAATAATATGGATTTTGATGTCGTTGTAAAAGAAAATAGTTTTAATTAATATTTTTCCTAATTTATGGCAAAAACTTTTGATTGTGAATATCCTCTGAAATCAACTGCAAAAAACAATGAAAAACGAGTAATTTGTAGAAAGAGAAAAAGAGACAGATAAGATTTTTCTACAATTTTTAGTAAATAACTTTTAAACGAATTAGTGGATCTAAATCAAGTTTTGCACAAATATTTATTAGAATTTCCTTAATATATGAGAAAATTTTTATTTCATTGGTAATACTTTTTCTTTGTCAAATTTGTCAATAAGTGCTACAATAGACAATTTTCCATAAGAATCAATAGTAACTTTAAATTTAAATAACTTCCAAACCGTTAAGAGAATTGTGCTTAGTTTTTGCACAAATATTCAGAAGAAATAGAACAATGTATTAAATTTTAATGCTTTTGTTAATATTTCGATATATGTCACATACACACGTCCTTAATTGAACTCAAATACGTTAAATTAAAACAATTGAAAAAAAGTTTAAAAATAACACAATGTACATATGTTTTCAATAAGTATGTTTCGTATAATTTATAATTAATAACAGGATTAATGTGTTAAAATTTTCAGAAAGAGATGTTGATTTTATTTTACAATAGAAATGAGAGTGCCTATTGACTATACCGTCAATAATATTTTTCCAAGCTAATTTTATCATTGAAAACATTAATTAATTTTACACAAAATTTATTTTAAATTACTATAAAGTATTTTTTTTGTATTTATTTTCTATTAATTTCTTTTGAAAGATATGTATTTTAAATAATTTATATGAATTTTAAATTAATTTATATTTTAAATTTTTTTTGTCAAATGTATAAAAATATTTTTATAATGATCGATCATGAAAGATAGCTGATTTTTTCGATTTTTTGAAATATTAACACAGTATTAGTGTCATTATTTAACACACACTATTACCTATATTATATAAAATAAAATTTAATATTAAATTAAAACACAGAAAATTTGTTGGGACCGTTTGGGGCATGCAACAAATGTTAAATTCAACCAAAAAATTTCCCGTAGTGTAATTAAAAGATCGTACGCTGAATTTAAAAATCGTCAGCGTATTCATATTTCCGATATACCGTTCGCGAGTGACGGAAAGAGAGTCGATGTATCGATAGTAAATACGCGAAGAACTGTACCGTGACGTACACGCTCTCCGACAGCGGTTAATCCCGATCCGAAGCGACACCGTGGGCACGTGTACCGTTATTTCGGCTTCGAGGTTTTGTAACCGAGTGACCCAGACTCGCTCACATCGCATCGTTATTACGCGGAAACTACTTCGACCGGTTTTTCACGTAGATTTTCTTGCCGCGATTCCACGTGTAACTGGCTCCTAATTACCGGTGCTTCAACAATATACTTGCGATTTGACGTTTAACTGTTAATGTGGCTGTGTCCGTTTTGCGTTGTCGTTGTATCCAATTTTAATTGGACCCTCACTTATTTTGCAATTAGAATTTTTTAAAATATATTTTTATAAAAATCTTTGTGTATAATATAATTATTTTCTTTTTTACGCATCAATCAAAATACTTTGTTGTCAAAGCTTTGAAACTACGTGACATTTGCTAAATGGTATAGGTTTCGAGCTACGAGAAGTTAAATTTTAGAATAAAATAAAAAAAAGCAAGCAAAACAAAATTATAGTAAATGTTGGAAAAAATGAAACAAAAGCAACACGAAATTATAATTAAAAAAAAAATCTAATTTTTGTAAAAAAGACCACTATTAAATATCGACAAAGAATTATTTCCTACAATTTTTCGCATTTATTTAGAAACACCCTGTATATATATTTTTCTAAAATATTTTTCAATAATTTTTTAATAAAAAATTAAAATTGCGTAAAACAATGTAAAATATCATATTACTAAAAAGAGATGCAGAATGCTTAGGTGCTTGAAAAATTTAATTAACTTTCAATAAAGCCAGTGCTTATGTGAATATAATAAGAATATCTATAAATAATATGCGAATACGTTATCTCACGTTCAATGCCAATGTGAATTGATACTGCAATTAATTCATTAGAAAATGCATTGTGAGGAAAACAAGTCCTTAAATAGCCTGTTTCAATGCAATTAATCGAAAAAATTAATCTACCGATTCATATGGAAATTCTGTGAAATGTGCACCGGAGAGATATAGCGAAAGATAATTGTTTCACTCGTGCACGAATTAAAATATAGTTTATAATCATCTGAGATTTATATACGAGCGCGAGTCGCGTGTGAGAAAAAAAAAAAAAAATAATACAGTTTCGCAAGTGTACTCAAGCACGGTTGATCGCGACGCGATATAAATAGCGAAAGTAATTAAAATGCGAGAGAGAGAGAGAGAGAGAGAGAGAGAGAAAAGCGGAGAAAAGAAAGAAATTCCATTGTCGGGATTGCCCGAAGTGGAACGAGCGCCAAGTCACCCGCCGAGTGAAAATAATTCATCATCTGGGAATCGGAAAGAAAAAAAGCTTTGTGGGACAATTGGCGAAAACGGAGGAGCCAATCATGCATTTTCTACATTTAACGAAATGACACATGGGACTGAAAATCGATTTTTATCTCTATAATTTATATTTTGTCTCTAAATAATTTTAGGGAAAATAATTAAAATTAATAAAATAAAATAAATAAAAATAAATTAAAAAATGATTAAAAATAATTATAAAATCGGTTTGAATATTCTTAAAAATTATAGGAACAAGAAGAAACGCGGTATCATCGATATACACGCATTTGAATTATTATATTGTTTTTAAAAAAAATCATATCGCTATAATTCTTCAGATATTATTTGCCGAGTCGACGCGGAATTTCGGGCATTAATTAAATCCGTTCGCACGCATGCAGAGGAACGCGAGAATTATGTTCCGCGCTTCGTGAGAAATGCGATTCTCTCTCTCGAGAGCGCGTTTCGGATCGGTACATAATAACCGGAGGCTTTCACTCCCCGAAGATGTCAGCCTCGCACGGAGTTAAAATTAACGAAACGCCTGCGGAGCCTCTGGAGCGCGGAGAAAGATCTTCCCTTGCTTTTCTTTTAACCTTAGATTACCAATTACCGCGAAAGTCTGCGAGAATAGTTCTCTCTCATGATTATATTAATATTATATGATTATGTAAATTTTATAATAATTCATTTGCGTATCATGAGAAATAAAAGGAGGTTTAATGTTACTAGCTTTGATACTTATTTTGTGACAATTAAAATCATAAAAATAAAGTCTAGAATAATAATGATGTAGCAAATATAAATCCCAATTGGAAAAACTACCATAATTTAAAAAAAAATATATATATATATATATATTCTTATTTTTTATTTATCTTAGAAATAAATATAATTCTTAATCTAAATTCCTTTTGCACAAAAGATAAAGAGAGAGATAATTTTTGAGATATGTTTCTTCTTGCTTTTTAAACAGTTTGAAAGGAAAAAGAGAATAATTATACGACGCTTCTCTTATGAAAATTATAATGATCTTTTAATATTGTTTTTTTTTAAATTTATTAATTTTTATAATAATCATTAATTTATTAATTGAAAAATAATTATCATGAGAGAATCATAAAGCTAGTATTGTATTGTAAGTATAATAATTTGAAGAATTTATTAATTAGTCGAAATATCAATTAAGAAAATCACGATCTTTCCGAAAAATCCCACACGATCTTCCGCGACTGGCCTTGAAGACACGACAGGAAATCATTCCGCTAGTCGCGCGACCTCGCACGTGTAATCGATGAGATTATATCGCTTCTTCTCTCTCTTTCTCTCTATTTATTAAGAATTATTTATAACGCCCAGATGATAAGCGAAAATCACGTCTCTTAACGGAGATAATAAAATGACTCGGAAACAAATTCATAATTTTTGTTTATGAAAAATGATTTGAAAAAGAATGATTTTTTTATGGCTAAAAATTTTAATAAAATATCATTGCTTGTTTTATCGATAGTACAGATAAGAAATACCGTTCGTGCTGAATATTTCAAAAAGCAAAGACAAATAAGTGTGAAGCTTGATAAATAGATCGAAAGAGCAATTTTGCTTTGAAGGATTAAAGGAGATCGGACGAAAATCGAGAAAGGCGCTTTCGCGTTTAAGCATGGCCAGAAAAATGCACGGAAAATATATTATCGACGGCGAGAGAATTTTTCCACGGAAAACACGACGTGAATTTCACGTGGCGCGATATCCTCGCGCAGATCGAGACATAAATCGTTATAGCCTTTGGCGCATTTTCATCGCGGCGATCCAATAGACTTTCCCCGAAGAGAAAAAAGTTTGCCTTACGTGAAGAAGACTCTGTTGATCGAGAAATGCTTGTGTATATATTTTTTTTTAAATTTTTATATTTTTTTTATATTTTTTTATATTTTTTTATATTTTTATATTTTTTCATATTTCGCCTCGTTAATATTAATGATGTCATATGTCAAAACGTTGACAAAAGCATGAAAATTTTATAGATTGTTCTATTATTCTTTTCTGAATATATGTGGAAAATCTAAGCTCTTAACGATTTGGAAATTATTTAAGTTCCTTTAGGATTCTTATGAATAATCGCGTATTATAGTACTTATTGACAAATTTGACAAGCAAAAAACATTGTCGACAAAATAAAAATTTTTACATATATTAAGAAAACTTTAATAAATATTTGTGCAAAATTTGATTTAGATCCACTTACTAATTTAAAAAAATTATTTATTAAAAATTGTTGGAAAATATTATCTCTTTCTCTCTCTCTCTCTCTCTCTCTCTCTCTCTCTCTCTTTCTGTAAATTACGCGTTCTTTTTGTTTATTGGAATTGATTTCAAAGAATATTTACAATCAAAGGTTTTTGTCATAAATTAGTAAAAATATTAATCATAACTACTTTTTTTACGAAAATGTTAAAAATATATATTATTTTGTGATATTTTAATTCTTTTTATAATCCAAATTATTTATTTGATTTTTCAACAAACATAAGAAATGTATATATTTTTTTAATTTTAACATAATATTTATTTGCTACTATTAGTATAACCAAAACATTTTTAATATATACAGTGTTCCGAAAATAGCACGCTTTTTTTTCTTCGGATCATAGATGATTACTAACCAAGTAAAAAGAGAAAGTATTTATATATCGAAAGAAGGAAAGTATACTTTACTGAATAATACATTCTCGTCGTCGTGCTTTTATGACGCGCGAATCCAGCTCTAATGCGAGACGTGGAATCTATAGAGCTCGTATAATGGAATTTGCGTAGGATTCCATCCAAGGCTCTTACAACGTCAGTTACTGATTTACTCGCGAAGTGACACCCGAACGACGAAAAGTCATAACTCTTGAACTTTCCGATATATTAGCGATTTGAAGAAAAGATAAATAAAAACGCTCTGAAAAGTTCGAGAGAAAAATGTTCGTCGAGAGAAATCGCTTAAAACCTCGTTTTCAAGTCAGTGATTTAAATGATGGCATCGGCAAGTGTCGCAATCCCAGATGCATTCTTCTTTTTTTTTAATTTCCATAGAAATCGCTCTAACGGGTTCTTGCGATTATTTAAATTATCACCAGTAGAATGTGGCTATTTGGCTTATCGAGCATGACTAATCAATATGTTATTCACGTTAGATCGATCTGTATTTATGCTCTGAAAATTGGATTAATTGAGCATGTAGATCTTCAAGCGTCATCATGGCGCTAATACATCCGAACTCGATTTAATTATTTAAAAATAAATATAAAATTATTAATTCAAATAAAAAAAAAAATATTCCTATATTTCTTTTCGTTGAAATTAATCAGGAATATAAATTATTTCAAAATTAGAGGCTTCATATTAAAAATATTTAAAAATATTCAAAAAAAAAAAAAAATATTAGAAAATAAATATTAAAAAAGATTTTAATATTTTTTTCATTATCCATTCCATCAATGAAGGGAAAATAGAATTTCCATAAATTGTGCAGAAATTATAGACATTGAAATTTTAAACTTAATTGTCGAGATGATTCGCGCCCGCAATGAGGATCTAACGAGATCGTTCGCTCGCACGATTCCAAGCCTTCAAGCAACTAAACGCGCACTAACTTTGCTGATTACAGGACTAAAGTGCGGCCATCCGGCTGTGCCGATGAACGCCAAAGTATCGTTGTCGGACGAATCCTTAACGGTCGGCACCGTTGCGAAGTACACCTGCGATACTGGCTACGAGTTGTTCGGGTAAGTGCACATTCCCATAAAACAATGCTTTATAATAATATTTAATATGAGCTTAGCACCTACTTTTAACAAATTAAATTTTCCGTAGAGAAAATAATAGTATTTGTAGATTAAAAATAAAATTTGTTTAAATCAAATACATACATTTTGTTAAATTTGAATTTTCTTTTTACTTAAATAAATGTATGCTTTGTTTTCAAAAATGTTTTGCTATAATAATTCAATAATGTATAATAAAAATTATAATTTTTAAAATAAATTATTTAAAATTTTAGTATAAAAATTTGTTTAAAGATAAAGAATTATTTATTGAAATAAAGAAGTGTTTTGAAGCAAGCAGCTAAAAATAAAAGAATGTTTTTTTTTTAAGGAAATAATTTAATATAATAAAGATGAAAGTACAATTTTTTTTTATTTGAAAATAAAAGCATACCATAGCCATAGATAATCAGTCAACTAGTTGACTGTTGAATTTAAGTAAAGAGCGAAATTAATATTAATTGCGGCTATCGATTACTTACGAGAAGAAGGAAAAATATACGAAAGAAGTATACTAAATATTATGAGTACTTTATTGTGTTCAGTTGACAACAATTAGGTTTCAGTTTTTCTACCAGTGGCATTTATTTAACCGTCGCGGTTTATTCATGATAATGGCGCAATGACAGGCTACGCCTATCGCGCGATATCGCGGAAAATATTGCTTTCCCGAAAAGAATCTCGATCGACAAGCGTGCCATTCTCCTTGCAACAGCGAATAAATTATAAAGGCAATAAAAAGAATTTCGAAATAGTTGATAATACATCTGAAAAAAAAAAAATGATTTAGATAGATAGAGAATTTAATTTGTGAAATTAGCGCCATTTTCAGAATTTTGATATAATCAACAAAATTATGAAATTCTAACAATAAATCTTTTTAGTGAAAAATATAATTTAATTATATTGAAATTCTAAAAATGATAAGTAAAATAAAATGACCGTGGTAAAAAATATGAGACATCATCTCGTTGTTGTATTTGTCATTGTACAGGGTGTCCGGTAATTTTTGACGGTCAAACTGAAAAAAAAAAAAAATGGTACAGGACTTTTCTTTTCAGTTTGTCCCAATCTATTTTTACTCTTCGGGTGTGTCAAAAATTACTGGACACCCTGCATAATTAAATTGACTTAACGCTAAATCGCGTTGAACTTGACACATTGGAGACTCTCTGCCTTCGATTCCAGTTAGATCGAAATGCATTTCAATTATAAAACCTCGGATAATATGTCACGTATTTTATTAAGGTACCGTTAATTACACTGTACATGTTAATCAACGCTTCTTCTTTTCTTAAATTTTCTTTTTTAAGTATCGTATCGGAGCCAATTGTCGTTGCCAGATTCTAAAGTTTGTCATTATATAATTTCTAGATTGCCTTAAGAAAACATTTTTCTTTTAATTTTGATCGCGATTTTTGTGAATGTTTTTATTATTAGTGATATTTCGAATATTAATGGACTATCGTAAGAAAATTTAATTAATTTGACTTTACAATGACATTGTTTATATACATATATTATTCTCGAAATATAACGAAATTGAATAAGCAATAAATTGAAGTTAATCTGACTTAACGTAGTAGGCTAATAACGATATCTTACTGTGAATTTTCTGCAACATTTCTTATGCATTTTAATTAGAAAAAATTTGCTCTCTATTATATCTTCTATATATAATATTAAAAAAAAAATTATATAATGCATTTAAAATTTTTGAAGATTATATAGAGTGATTGATTTCCGCTTCTTCTAAAAGAAATATTAAAAAATCCTATCAATAGAGAGGGAAAGGAGAAAACACTTGAGCTGTCAATAACTGTACATAGCACAAGATTGGCAAAATGTACACATAAAAAAGCCAATTTTTTTGCCAAACTAATGCGAGAGAGAATTAATTTTCTCGGCCACGCGACCGGATATTGGCAATCGTGTACGCGCGATCGGGTATATTTTCTTCTCGACGCGTGCAACGACGAGCGCAATGCACGCTCCTCGTTAAGAATAGTGATTGTCTATAATGCGGTACACCACCAACTTTCTCCGTTTTCAAACGATTGGTACGAGACGGTTTCATTTAAAAAAAAAAAAAGAAACAAAAAATAATACGAGAATGTGAGATACAAAAAATCCCATTCGCGTCGCATTCCTATAGGTTTAAAATTATACTATTGAAGGCTTGACTTAAATTTAACATATTTTGCATGTCCTAAACAATTCACACAAATTATGTTAATTTAATAAAATATGGATATGTTAAATGAGGGTATTAATACTATGTGTTAATATTTCAACACAAAATAAATAGTAAACTTTATAGTAATTTGAAATAAATTTTATGAAAAATCAACATATTTTTAATGATAAAATTAATTTCAAAAAATTATTGATTTATTTGTTAGCCATACTCACTCTTCCTGTAAAAATCTAATAAAATCTAATAATATCAACATTTTTTTAAAAATTAAATTTAACAGAAAAATCTTGTCTAATAATACGGAACATTTCTATTGTTTAAACTTAAAAATATATGCATACATTATTTTTACATTTTTCTCAATTATTGTAATAATTTAATATTTGAATTAAATTAACAAAAAGAAAAATTAACGAAAACAATGTGTTAAATTAACACCTAAATGTGTTAAATATATTTAATACATTCAAAAATTTTAATACAGTTAAAAATATTTAACACAAAAATTTTAACTTGAATATTTTTTAAAGAAAAAGCACAAATTTTCCAATGTATTGCATTTTATGATAAAAAAAAAAACTACGCTAACATCCACGTTCCTTTGTCTGTTCAAAATAATTTTGTTAACGCTTGTATTAAATATCCAGAGCTTCACTTATTGTTATTAGATATTATTTAATGTTGTCAGAATTAAATTGAATATACGTATAATTGTAGCACTTTCAAAAACTTAGCAAAAATTTTCTCAAAAAATCGCGCGAGCATATAATAATTGTTTGGAAATCTGCAGAGAAATTTGAAAACTCTTTCGGAAAACTTAAAAAAGTCTTCATAATTATTTTCATACAAATAAAAAAGTTTCTTTTTCTCTCAAATACTTCCCTCGAAAGCTTGGAAAAATGCAAGTACCACTGCCTCGAGCACTATCCTTCTTTCGCTCGCCGGGCATAATTACACCGGTTATACGCAGAAAGTTATAAGCAATATTTTTCGCTCCAACGGTCCGGCAAAAGATTTTTCATGCATAACACGCATAACGAAACCGATACACCTGTTATCAGTTACGTAAACGTCGCGAGAAAGTGACGTCCGCGCGGTCGCCGTTTCCGATAATACATTGCGCATTCGGCATCCGCTTCGACTTTTGATAAAATAACTGTTACTTTCTTTCAGAACCGGCAGCTTGACATGCAACGCCCGAGGAAAATGGCAGGGTGACCTACCGTTTTGCGGTGAGTAATTCATCTTCTCAAGTAAACTTTCCTCAAATCGATAACGACGTATACTGTATACGGGGTGCGAAAGAAATACCGGCTTCCTAAAATATCTGGAAGAGATTTTTGTGTTCAACGTTTTCCTTCAAAATTTATTCTCTTTGAGATATTTTAGGGTCTCGGTATTCTCTTTGCACCCTGTATATTATACGAATGATGTTCCAGTATTGGTAATTACATACCGCTATACATTTAAGGATGTTGTGGATGTACAATAGGAGCAAAAAGATGTCAAAATTAAAAAGAAAACATGTTTCTTACGTTTATACTGTTTGAAAAATTAAAAAAATAAATTTGGGTTATGAAAAAAATTAAAATATCACAAAATAATATGGATTTTGACGTCTTCGTATAAAAGAAAATAGTTTTAATTAATATTTTTCCTAATTTATTTAGCAAAAACTTTTGATCGTGAATATCCTCTGAAATCAATTGCAAAAAACAATGAAAAACGAGTAATTTGCAGAAAGAGAAAAAGAGACAGATAATATTTTTCTACAATTTTTAGTAAATAACTTTTAAACGAAAAATTAAAAAAATAAATTTGGGTTATGAAAAAAATTAAAGGATCGCAAAATAATATGGATTTTGACGTCTTCGTAAAAGAAAATAGTTTTAATTAATATTTTTCCTAATTTATGGCAAAAACTTTTGATCGTGAATATCCTCTGAAATCAATTGCAAAAAACAATTGAAAAACGAGTAATTTGCAGAAAGAGAAAAAGAGACAGATAATATTTTTCTACAATTTTTAGTAAATAACTTTTAAACGAAAAATTAAAAAATAAATTTGGGTTATGAAAAATTAAAGGATCGCAAAATAATATGGATTTTGACGTCTTCGTAAAGAAAATAGTTTTAATTAATATTTTTCCTAATTTATGGCAAAACTTTTGATCGTGAATATCCTCTGAAATCAATTGCAAAAAACAATGAAAAACGAGTAATTTGCAGAAAGAGAAAAAGAGACAGATAATATTTTTCTACAATTTTTAGTAAATAACTTTTAAACAAAAATTAAAAAATAAATTTAGATTATGAAAAAATTAAAGTATCGCAAAATAATATGGATTTTGACGTCTTCGTAAAAGAAAATAGTTTTAATTAATATTTTTCCTAATTTATGGCAAAAACTTTTGATCGTGAATATCCTCTGAAATCAATTGCAAAAAACAATTGAAAAACGAGTAATTTGCAGAAAGAGAAAAAGAGACAGATAATATTTTTCTACAATTTTTAGTAAATAACTTTTAAACGAATTAGTGAATCTAAATCAAGTTTTGCACAAATATTTATTAGAATTTCCTTAATATATGTGAAAATTTTTATTTCATTGGTAATATTTTTTTTTGTCAAATTTGTCAATAAGTTCTACAATAGGCGATTTTCCATAAGAATCAATAGTAATTTCAAATTTAAATAACTTCTAAACCATTAAGAGAATTGTGCTTAGTTTTTGCACAAATATTCAGAAGAAATAGTAGAACAATCTATGAAATTTTAATGTTTTTGTTAGTATTTCGATATATGTCACATACATCCTTAAGATAAAATTGATTAATTCTCAATGTCCGTGATTTAATGTGCGCCTTAATTATGCTAATTAAGCATCTTTATAATTTGTGCATTCATTTTCCATCAGTCTCGACTATAACAATCGACTTTCTCCACGAAACTTTCAGCACGAAATGAAGTTTGTTTTCGTGATATGACTATGGAAGACATGAACAGGGATCGAACGAGATTCGCATTTTCGTCGGAGAGAACATCAAACTGCCTGTCTTAAAATACCAATCAAGCCACTTTCCCTCGCCTTATACAGGGTGTTCCAAAATTATCATTAATCCTCCATCTACGGAATAAAAAACAAGCAATGTGATAATAATTTTCGTGCAACACGTTTATAAAAATTAAAAAAATGTCAGGAATTTGACTTATAACTGTTAGCTGTAAAAAAAATGCTCAAAAAATCATTTATAAAAATCATAAAATAATTTTACGAGTCATATTTTTGTGAAATAAGTATTGTAACCAGTTGCTTGAGAGATTTCTAAATAAAAAAAGAGATGACAGTTGTGGGACGTCTTCTTGAAAGCGCTCGCTCAATGCATGAAATTTCTATTACATTCCTGTTACAAATCTCGCCGCGTTATCCAATAAAATACGATTCGCAATGATCGATTTCTTTTTAATCGTGGAATTATTTGCGCGTAAAAGTCCGACCACAAGGAAATATAATATTGTCATTGTCATTGTTTGACGGTAGCGGAACGATCCGCATGATTTCCGTGAAATAACGGGAACACGGCATCGCGAATTGTTCCGAGAATTATGTCTAAAGATGTAGAACATGGATAAAAAAAAAATAAAAAAATACATACACGATACGGGACAACGATAACGATAAGCAGTTGCTGTTTTGTCAGGCAACTAATAAACTTGGCAATAATTATAAATAATTATTAAACGCGTCCTATCATTAACGAGCGTTTTATTAATCACCAACATTCCCGACGATCAACGACTGTGACTGAAGCGCGATTAATAAACGTCAAACGTCAAACGTCAAAGTGACGTTTCATGAAGTTATCGCGATCACGAAACAAAAATTAATTAAATAAAATTGATAAGAAATTAGCTCATAAAATTGATAATTTGAATTTTGGTTCGTTTGATTAAAAAGGAATTATACTGACAAAAATGCAATAAAGACAAATAATGTGACAGGTACAAACGTGGGTTTCCGCAAACCGGCGAATCAATCAACGACCGTGAGGGGCGGAAACGCAAATCACGGTAATGACGGTGACTTCAGTACGGAACACGACGGGAAAAGATGCACGGAAACTCAGAACGAGCCCAGTCCCTGGTGGAGGGTCGACCTTCTCAAGCCATATTCTGTCAAGGTTGTCCGAGTAACGACGCGAGGCTGTTGTGGTAAGCTTCTGAATAATCCGTTTCATATTTAAGACTTAAAAGAATCATAATTATTAGCATATTGTTCAGTTTAGCAGCGCCAAGTTTTTTTAACTACATTTTTCTTTTATTTTTTGATTTTGTATTAATTTTTAATTTTTATCTTTTGTATAAGTTTTTAATTTTTTTTATTTTTTGTATAATATAAAAAAGGCGCAAAATGCGAGGATTTAATTTAAAAAAAATAAATAAAAATTTAATAAAATCAAAATAAATATAATAATAAACAATTAATAAAAACAAAATTTAGAAAATTTATACAAAAATTAAAAATTTATACAAATTTAGAAATTAAAAATTTATACAAATTTAAAATTTATATAAATTTTAAATTTTTAAATTTGTATAAATTTTAATTTTTGTATAAATTTTCTAAATTTTGTTTTTATTAATTGTTTATTATTATATTTATTTTGATTTTATTAAATTTTTATTATTATATTTTTTAATTAAATCCTCGCATTTTGCGCCTTTTTTATATTTAAGACTTTAAAGGATCGTGGCTTCACTTCAATTATTCTATAAATTTGTTTTAAATTATGAATATCTTGGTATATATATATATATATATTTAAACATTATTTAAACTTTATTTTATTACATTAAAATTTTTTTAAAATTTGCATAATTTTAAACTAAAAAAAATGATTTAATGTACAAGATATTTTTTATCTTTCCAAGGCTATCTCAAGCTTCAACTGCGCATACAATTGCATTTCGTTTTAAGACTTGATTATAATTAGCTTGAAGAATGACTTATCGATTGCTCGGCAGGTCATCAACCTCTTCAGGATATTGAGATAAGAGTGGGCAACAGCAGCGCTGAATTGCAACGCAATCCTCTGTGCGCTTGGTTTCCCGGCACTATTGGTGAGTGTTTCGAGAGAGACAGCTATAAACAGTATGAGCCGTTAATAGAAAAACGTTCAGACACAATTATTCTCCCTTTTTTTATAATATATCTTTTTTTAATGTATTATACAAGACCTATAAAATTATTCTCTGCATCAAATATTGTAAAAATCTTTGAAAGAAGCGTCTGTTAATTATGAAATAAAAATAAAAATTTATTTATCCAAGAACATTTATATTTATTATATATCAAATGTTGCAAAAATATTTAAAAAAAGATGTCTTTAAAAATGTATTTATCTTAAATTATTCTGGCATACATATTCGAAGTTCTAAATGTTCCCTGAAAAATTAAAGCGAATTAATTAAGACCGATGACGAATTAAACTTGCAGAGGAGGGTATCACGAAGACCTTTATCTGTGCCAGAGCTCTGGTGGGCCAATATGTCTTTCTACAACTTGTTGGTGTCGAGGGTAGTTTGAGTCTCTGCGAGGTGGAAGTTTTCGCCACGGACGGTAAGTTTAAAGCTCCCATAAAAAGCTTGAATTCACTTAATAATATATATTATATTAACATTATTATATATTTTGTTAAATAAATAAAATATATATTATATTAATATTATTATAAATTTTGTTAAATAAATAAATAATGAAGAGTGAAAAGCTAAGAAAAAAATAATTAAAAATTCGGAATGCAATAAATCCTCGCTAATGTGTATAATTCAGATAATATCGGAATAATTGCATGTTCGAGAGAAAGAAACGTTCACTATGAAAAGGATTTATGAATGTTCGCAGAATTCTCGATAGATAGGTGTGCACATGCCGGCACGCCCGCCGACACCGACTTGACAGCTTTCAATTCCACGTGTTACGAATTCATAGTAAAAAAAGGCGGCTCTTTCCAAGAGGCGAGGAACTATTGCAAGAATCGCAGAGGTGATCTCGTTCACGGCTTCCAGGTTGTTAGAATTTATTCTTATATTTAGAACCTTCCTGTAAAAATATTTTTATCTCATTTTTGTATGAAATAAGTTTTTAATAATTTTTAAAAATTAATACTATTGATTTTTATATTTTATATTAAAATTTTATATTAATATTTTATATTAAAATATATTAATATTTTATATTAATATTTTATATTAAAATTAAAAGAAAAGATCTTTAAGGATGTATGTGACATATATCGAAATATTAACAAAAGCAACAAATTAAAATTTCATAGATTGTTCTACTATTTCTTCTGAATATTTGTGCAAAAACTAAGCACAATTCTCTTAACGGTTTGGAAGTTATTTAAATTTAAAGTTACTATTGATTTCTTATGGAAAATTGCCTATTGCAGCACTTATTGACAAATTTGACAAAGAAAAAATATTACCAATGAAATAAAAATTTTCTTATATTAAGGAAATTATAATAAATATTTGTGCAAAACTTGATTTAGATCCACTAATTCGTTTAAAAGTTATTTATTAAAAATTGTAAAAAATATTATCTGTCTCTTTTTCTCTTTCTGCAAATTACTCGTTTTTCATTGTTTTTTGCAGTTGATTTTAGAGGATATTCACGATCAAAAGTTTTTGCCATAAATTAGGAAAAATATTAATTACAACTATTTTTTTTATGAAGACGTCAAAATCCATATTATTTTGCGATCCTTTAATTTTTTTTATAACCCAAATTTATTTTTTTAATTTTTCGTTTAAAAGTTATTTACTAAAAATTGTAGAAAAATATTATCTGTCTCTTTTTCTCTTTCTGCAAATTACTCGTTTTTCATTGTTTTTTGCAGTTGATTTCAGAGGATATTCACGATCAAAAGTTTTTGCCATAAATTAGGAAAAATATTAATTACAACTATTTTCTTTTACGAAGACGTCAAAATCCATATTATTTTGTGATACTTTAATTTTTTCATAACCCGAATTTATTTTTTTAATTTTTCAAACAGTATAAACGTAAGAAACATGTTTTCTTTTTAATTTTGACAATTTTTTGCTACTATTGTACATCCAGAACATCCTTAAACATTTAGCGAAATTAAAAAAAAAAAATAATGATATTCGTCAATATTTGCAGGGCGTATCGTCCATATTTATCCTGAACAACCTAGAAAGGCGAAAGGATAAACTCAAGACCCAGCTGGTCTGGATCGGAGCGCAGAAGGAACCGCAGATCACAGCTCGAACGTGGCGATGGGTGGACGGTAAGTTTCGGTCAGCAAAGTTATTCCGATAATTAATCGATCACCCCGTGAGAATCGGGCCGAGAGGGCGGATTATTGGGTAACCCGAGGTGAGATTCGGTAATCCGATTGTCGATCCGGTTGATTATCCGGCAATCGCGGAACGATTTCCTGTCATTTTGGGAGGGAACGATTTTGCAAATTCGCATTCCAGCCTCGCTTCGAAAGGAACGACGATCGCGTTCCGTATAATGATGAGTCAATCGAGTAATCGTGTAATCATCGGGACAAATTGTATCGCAAGGTAGATCGTTATTCGGGCAGCCCGAAAGCGTCGTCTTGACGATAAATAGAACGTGAAAGTTATCGCCGTGTCGAAATCTACAGGAAGTTACATCTTCCAACGTGCATCACTTAATAAATATATATATACTTCCACCTATGAAGTCATCCATCATCGTTGCCAATGCAATAAAATATGAATGATTAATAATATTAATTAAATCAAATATGGCCAGATAAATAATAATAATTGCTTGAGGATTTATAAAGATATAAATATATTTTAATTAATGCAAAAATACTTATCTTATATTTCAACTTTAATTTTTGTATCTGATAAAATGCACTTCTAATATATTATTAGAATTAAAAATTTTTTCTAACGTGAAAATAATACGTGCAGTTAATACGCACCGATCATATTTCAGGCGAGATTGTGCAGAAACCATCGTGGGGCAAAGACCAGCCGAACAACTACAACGGCGAACAAAACTGCGTCGTGCTGGACGGAGGTCGCGGCTGGCTTTGGAATGACGTCGGTTGCAACCTCGATTACCTTCACTGGATCTGTCAGAGCAGTAAGTGTGAACAGGAATTTTGGTCTATGAACGGAGGACAGTCCGCGGTTCTCGCGAAGAAAAACTTTTGCCTGCCATTGTCGAAAAAAAAAAAAACGGTCTGCCCAAAAATATTTCATAAAAATACCAGGCGTGAAGAAACGTATATCTTATTTATTCCATTTTATTTTTCGCAGGACCGCCTATCTGCGGCAGTCCCGAAAAATCGGAGAATACGACGATCGTGGGATCCAAGAGAACGATAGGTTCCACGATAGAGTACGTTTGCCCGGACGGTTATATGTTGATTGGATCCAAGTCCAGAATGTGCGGATCGAGCGGTTTTTGGAGCGGTGACACGCCCACGTGCAAATGTGAGTGTGAGAATTCAGTGGCGTCTGGTCATTCGCCTTCTTAGACGACGTCATGCGACAAATATGATCATCCATTATTCTGTGCCTTTTAACTTTATATTCTCTTTACATTCTCTTTCCCTCACTCACTCATCATTCATATAATTACAAATTAATTGCAAGAATTACAGACAATTGACAGATTAAATATTATAATCTAATCTTACAATTAGATCCATTTTTTATAATCAAGATTGCAATAAATTATCACAAATTAAGAATGCTATTATGTTTATAGATTTGATTTTAATAATTTAATAATTTTATATTGGTGTTGAATTTTTTTTTATTTTTGTGACAAATAATATAAAATTCCAAAAGACTTTTAAAGAATCTATGTGAACTTAGCCCATCAACATTAAAAAAAAAAAAAATATAATTTTTCTGCATCGTTTGACTACATCGCACATATTTGACATTTTCTAATTTTTATTTGCATACTAATAAATTATTTTTAAAAAATTTAGAGGACTAGCATTAAAGTTAGTCCCTCAAAAAATTTCTTTTTTGGATAATTATTCTTTTAGATGTGTGCAAATAAAAAAAAACAATAAACATGTGCAAACAATGTGCAAATAAATGAGGCATTAAAATTTAATTTTTGCGGATGTTATAGAGTTAAGGATATGTGTGACATATATCGAAATACTAACAAAAGCATTAAAAATTCATAGATTGTTCTATTATTTCTTCTGAATATTTGTGCAAAAACTAAGCATAATTCTCTTAATGGTTTGGAAGTTATTTAAATTTAAAGTTACTATTGATTCTTATGGAAAATCGCCTATTGTAGAACTTATTGACAAATTTGACAAAGAAAAAATATTACCAATGAAATAAAAATTTTCACATATGAAGGAAATTCTAATAAATATTTGTGCAAAACTTGATTTAGATCCACTAATTCGTTTAAAGGTTATTTACTAAAAATTGTAGAAAAATATTACCTGTCTCTTTTTCTCTTTCTGCAAATTACTCGTTTTTCAATTATTTTTTGCAATTGATTTCAGAGGATATTCACGATCAAAAGTTTTTGCTATAAATTAGGAAAAATATTAATCACAACTATTTTCTTTTACGAAGACGTCAAAATCCATATTATTTTGTGATACTTTAATTTTTTTCATAACCCAAATTTATTTTTTTAATTTTTCGTTTAAAAGTTATTTACTAAAAATTGTAGAAAAATATTATCTGTCTCTTTTCCTCTTTCTGCAAATTACTCGTTTTTTATTGTTTTTTGCAATTGATTTCAGAGGATATTCACGATCAAAAGTTTTTGCCATAAATTAGGAAAAATATTAATCACAACTATTTTCTTTTACGAAGACGTCAAAATCTATATTATTTTGTGATCCTTTAATTTTTTTCATAACCCAAATTTATTTTTTTAATTTTTTGTTTAAAAGTTATTTACTAAAAATTGTAGAAAAATATGATCTGTCTCTTTTTCTCTTTCTGCAAATTACTCGTTTTTCATTGTTTTTTGCAATTGATTTCAGAGGATATTCACGATCAAAAGTTTTTGCCATAAATTAGGAAAAATATTAATTACAACTATTTTCTTTTACTAAGACGTCAAAATCCATATTATTTTGTGATACTTTAATTTTTTCATAACCCGATTTATTTTTTTAATTTTTCAAACAGTAATAAACGTAATATATAAACGTATAAACGTAAGAAACATTGTTTTCTTTTTAATATTGACAATTTTTTGCTATTATTGTACATCCAGAATATCCTTAACTCCATGTACAGATGTTTTAGAAATTTGAAACGTCTGTTACATCTGTTATCTGCATGAGAATATCGTACAATTATATGTATTTTAATGTTGAACACGCGATGTAAATGTACGAGCCACATCTGTCACGCGCGACCTCCGTCATTCTTCGAATATTTTTACAGTTGTGGACTGCGGCGTCCTATCTGATTTGGAGAACGGTGCTGTCATTTTACTCGAGGACAGAACCACGCACGGCGCTCTCGCGGATTACACGTGTAAAGAAAATTACACGCTAGTGGGTGACACGAAACGAAGATGCGGAGACGGTGGTATCTGGAGCGGACACCAACCCCAGTGTCTATGTAAGTAGAGTATATTTTTTATATTTAACTGTTTATTCTAGGTTTTTTGTGCAAGCTTTAAAAAATAATACTTGCAAATTAATCATTTATTTAATCATTGCAAAAAGGAGATAGAGCATAACAATTAATATCCAGTATGCACACAGAAAGAAATATTTTTAAATTAAATATTAATAAATTAAATAAAATTAAAATAATAATAAATTAAATTAAATTAAAATATTAATGAATTAAATAAAATTAAAATATTAATAAATTAAATTAAATTAAAGTATTAATGAATTAAATAATATATTAATAATATTAATAAATTAAATAAAATAATAAATTAAATCAATAATATTAATAAATTAAATTAAAATATTAATAAATTATATTAAAAAATAATATACACATTTTGTAATTATACACATTTTATCGCAAATAAAATCAACTGCTAATAAACCAGTATTAAGATCTTGCCGTGTTCATTTTCTGTATACAAAATGAATGTATGTATAATTATAAAACCTCATGTGTATATTACTGCTAGTTAGAAAATAATTTCACGTTAGCACTTAAGTAAAGAGTCACGTTTCAGTATAATTTCTACTTTTTCATTCCGTCTGCAATTACACGGCTAATTACTTTTCAGTCGACTGGTGTCCCGAGCCACCGGAAGTAAACGGTGGCGTCGTGACAATTACCGGAAGAAGAGTGAACTCCACAGCCACTTACTCCTGTCAAAATGGATTTATTTTGTTCGGTGACAATGTAAGTTCTTAGGATTTTTTTAAAAATTAGTTATTGTGCCTAAAATTATGATTTAATGAAAAATTTGTTTAATACCTTAAGATACAAATAATTTTATATTTCCCCAAAAATGAGTTTTTTTTACTTGATTTTTTATTTAGTTTCCTCCCCTGTTTTTGAAAAAAAAACTCGATTGTTTAATCTCTATGTGCGATTCTTTCACTGATAATTAAGGTTCTGACGTGCAATATCGGAGGCGAATGGTCCGGCAAAGCGCCCCAATGTCGATTCGTCGATTGTGGGGCTCCTGCTCAGATCGAATTCGGAACGGTCGTTTTAATTAACGGCACGACCACGGTGGGCAGCCTAGCAGTCTACACATGTCAAGTGGATTACTGGTTGGTGGGTGAAGGAAAGCAAGAATGCACCAAAGAGGGCAAGTGGAGCCACGACACGCCATCGTGCGAGTGTAAGAATTATTTTATAAAAATTAATTTCTCTCGAAAAGATCACGCAAACTTTTATTATTATTAATTAATTAATTAATTAATTAATATTATTATAATTAATTAATTAATTAATATTATTATAAATAAAATAATTAAAGTTTTAAAACTTTAATTAATTAATTAATAAGTTTAATAATTAATTAAAGTTTTTAAAACTTTGTACAATTCTTGATTTTAATAGAGAAGAAAAATTTAATTTTATATAGTATAAAAAAATAAGTTTTATAAAGTATAAAAAATTAAAAAATAAATATCGTTTTATTAAAAATATTTTATATGATGTTTGATATTTTTTTTTGTCATGCTATATGTACAATTATAAATAAATTTTTTTATATAGTAATTACGTGTGAGGAACCGGAGGTGCCGGCGGGAGGCTACGTGGTAGGTTATGATCTCAACGTTCACAGTGTTATCGAGTATCACTGCGACGTTGGTTATTTGCTTCACGGCGAGGCCAGGCATTCGTGCGGCAAAGACGGAGAATGGACGGGAGAGGTACCGAGTTGCGAGTGTGAGTCAATCTCTTTCTCATCGAAACCACTCGAGTGATATAATCGCCTTACATTATGAAAGGAATATAATTTAGAATCAAGGTCATTTTTGCCGTTGAAGGCCATCGTCTTAAATGAGATCTTTCTAGGGCAGCTCATTAGCACTCAAGAAAACGTTTTAGAAAAAAACAGAGGATCAAATTTTTAAAAATTTTTATTTAGCCAATATTTTTTTTAATTCTGTACAAAATTGTAATTTTTTATTGGAATATAATTAGGGTTGTTACTTTTGACAACTTCGAAGATTTGAAGCTTTAAATTCATTCAGGAAGCGCTAAAAATATTATAAAAAAAGGTATTATAAATAAAATTAATTAATATACATGCTCAAAAAATATGTAATTATTCAACATTAATTATTGCAATATTAGAAATTTTATCATATAATTTTATAAATGTGTCTTTTATAAATCTCGAATAATCACGATATATTATTATTATATTAAATTAATAATCGTATAATTTATTTAATTTAATTAATAATTATATAATTTCATTCTTCGAAGATTTTAATGCCGAATCTTCGAAGCTTCAAATGTCAAAGTCTTCGAAGCAAATCACCAGCCCTAGATATAATATATATTTTCTCGACAATTTTCAATCATGCAGCTTTAATCGTGTTTTGACAGCTCCTAAAATTACGCTGATTAGAATAATTAATAATTATGCAGATATCGATTGCGGCAAGGTTCTACCGGTTTTAAATGGCGCCGTGGATTACGCGAACGGAACGACTCATCTCGGCAGTGAAATCACATACAGCTGCACGAGAAATTACAGATTGAATGGAGTTTCGAGAAGATATTGCCTGGACAACGGTCAGTGGAGTGACGCTACCCCGAAATGCGAAGGTATAAAGTATAAGTGCATCAGAAAATATTATATATAATATAAAGCAGGACTCTAATTAAATAATTAAAAATTGCATAAGTTAAAAAGATGAACAGTTAATAACTTTTAATTCAATTAAATTAATTTTAATAAATTTTCTGTTAACTTTTAATTTAAATTAGCTATTTTTAAATGCATTAACATTATTAATTTTTTTTTTATTAAGTTAAAATAATTCATCAATAATTGAAAGCATGTAAAAATAATTGATTGTAATGCGAATATTTCATTTGTTGTACGGATACATTGTCGGACGTGTCGATTTGCTGTTGGATAGAAAATTAATTTTTAATTTTAATAAATTAATAATAATTTTTTGGATAGAAAATTAACTTTTAATTTTAATAAGTTAATAATAATTTTTTAATTTAATTTTGAATTAATTTTTGTTTGCAACTTTTAGCTAATATTTGAGCTATTAACTTTAAACTTAATTTAAAATTAAAGTTAACTTAGCCAACCCTGCAGCAAAGTAAGATTAAATAAAATTGGATGAATTAAAAAAATTATGGGATAACTGTGAGAAGAAAATTCATATTCCTTCTCTTCATCTATAAGACGTTCATAAAAGACGCTATCGCCAATATATGCCAGCTTTCTCGATACATTGTAAAAGCTTGGCCGCGAGTTTTACGAGAATCCAATATTCATACGTGTACCCGGGGTTATATCATATTTATGTTTCTCATCTCAGAGATTCGTTGTACGGAGCCGGTGCTAGCGGAACACGGAATTCTTTCGGTGACCGGAAACGATCGAATGTACGGAAGGACCCTGATTCGCACGGGAACCGCGGAGAATTCGAACACGGGAGCGACTTCGTATAAGATCGGAGCCTTGGTAAAGTATAGATGCGAGAGAGGATACAAGGTGGTCGGAGAACCTCTGTCCACTTGCGAGGAGAACGGAAAGTGGAGCGGTGAAGTACCGCAATGCGTCTGTAAGTGTACATATCTGCAAGATCTAATCATCGGAAAATTCTATCGGATTAATCAATTATAAACGTGTAAGATTATATAGGATAAATAACGGTCATTGATTATTCAAAGAGGATTTTCCATCTTCTCTTTAAATAATCGATAAAACTCTTTTATTAAAAATAATATTAACTATTATGTAATATTTAATATTATTTTTATAAATAATATTAAATATTATGTAATATTCGCGATTTTTTTGACATTATAATATTTAATATTATTTTTATAAATAATATTACATTATAATATTTAATATTATTTTTATAAAAATTATATTATAATATTTAATATTATTTTTATAAATAATATTACATTATAATATTCAATATGATTTTTATAAATAATATTAAATATTATGTAATATTTGCGATTGTTTTGACATTGTAAAACTTTATAATTATATATCAGATATGTGACATTTTATAACATAAGCATTCTTCTGACAGATGTTGACTGTGGCAAACCCGAACACATTCAACATGGACATTACACGTTGACATCGAATGCAACGTACTACGGAGCAGCTGCACTTTACGAATGCGAAGGTAATTTCGAGTTGGATGGCTTTGCCAGAAGACTGTGCCTTGAAAACGGTACCTGGAGCAGCGACACACCTGTCTGTCGAGGTAATCTCAGAAATATTTAATTCTTTAAAAGCCTATATAGCCGAACAAAAATAGATAGAAATCTTATTGTTCAATTTATTTTAGTTCAATTGTTTTACTTTGAAACACATTAATTGTGTGTGTCGGGCAAAATTAAAATGGCAATCGAATGGCATTAAATTGCTGCGGGATAAACTAGAGTCTACATTTACAGAAATTCGATGCAGAGATCCCGAGAAAACCGGTGTGTTGTCGACGCAAGTATCGACTCACAGTGTAGGTGGAGTGGCGCATTATAGCTGCCCACGTGGATTTTATATGGAAGGAAACGAAACTAGGATTTGTTTACAAAATGGATCCTGGAGCGGCTCAACGCCTGCTTGTTTCTGTAAGAAACTTCTCGAGATCAGTAATATTATGTTTTTTATTTTAGCGTAAAAAGATCTCTCTAAATTATCTTTGAGAAAATTTACTATTTTCTACAATAGATTGCAATAGATATATTTTTGTATAATAAATATGATAATATTTTTTATAAATTTTCTTCTCTGTTAAATACATAAAAAGATAAAAAAAAATTAAAAAAAATATTTTCGAGAATATTAAAATATTTATATTGATCGGTAATATTCTTATATTGAATGAATTATTAAAAGAGTTTAAAAATGTATGTGATATATATCGAAATACTAACAAAAGTATGAAAATTTCATACATTGTTCTATTTCTTCTGAATATTTGTGCAAAAACTAAGCACAATTCTCTTAACGGTTTGGAAGTTATTTAAATTTAAAGTTAATATTGATTCTTATGAAAAATCGCCTATTGTAGCACTTATTGACAAATTTGACGAAGAAAAAATATTACCAATGAAATAAAAATTGTCACATATATTAAGGAAATTCTAATAAATATTTGTACAAAACTTGATTTAGATCCACTAATTCGTTTAAAAGTTATTTACTAAAAATTGTATAAAAATATTATCTGTCTTTTTTTCTCTTTCTGCAAATTATTCGTTCTTCATTCTTTTTTGCAGTTGATTTCAGAGGATATTCACGATCAAAAGTTTTTGCCATAAATTAGGAAAAATATTAATTACAACTATTTTCTTTTACGAAGACGTCAAAATCCATATTATTTTGTGATACTTTAATTTTTTTCATAACCCAAATTTATTTTTTTAATTTTTTGTTTAAAAGTTATTTACTAAAAATTGTAGAAAAATATTATCTGTCTCTTTTTCTCTTTTTGCAAATTACTCGTTTTTCATTGTTTTTTGCAATTGATTTCAGAGGATATTCACGATCAAAAGTTTTTGCCATAAATTAGGAAAAATATTAATTAAAACTATTTTCTTTTATACGAAGACGTCAAAATCCATATTATTTTGTGATACTTTAATTTTTTTCATAACCCAAATTTATTTTTTTAATTTTTTGTTTAAAAGTTATTTACTAAAAATTGTAGAAAAATATTATCTGTCTCTTTTCTTCTTTCTGCAAATGACTCGTTTTTCAATTATTTTTTGCAATTGATTTCAGAGGATATTCACGATCAAAAGTTTTTGCCATAAATTAGGAAAAATATTAATTACAACTATTTTCTTTTACGAAGACGTGAAAATCCATATTATTTTGCGATACTTTAATTTTTTTCACAACTCGAATTAATTTTTTTAATTTTTTAAATAATATAAACGTAAGAAACATGTTTTCTTTTTAATTTTGACAATTTTTTTCTGCTATTGTACATCCAGAACATCCTTAAGATTTATTCGTGATATGTTTTTAGCGGTAGATTGCAAGCATCCAGGGCCAATAGAGAACGGTCGCGTAATAATAGTGAATGGATCAACGACTTATGGAGGTGCCGCAGAGTATCACTGTTTACCGCAGTATGAAAGGGTCGGCATATTCCTGAGGAAATGTTTGGACACAGGATTTTGGAGCGGCGAGGAACCAAAATGCCAATGTAAGATATAAATATTCTGTTAAAATATATTTAATTTATTTAAAACATTTTATTTTTTTTTAATATTTGAAATATTTAATAATTTTTTAAAATATTTTAAGCATTTTATATAAGAAATTTTATTAAAAATATATATATATGCATACATATATATAAATATATAATTTTTCTGTATTTAAAAATTAAACAAAAACTTTTTTCTTTTTTTTTAAGATTTTAATATCCTATATCTTGAAAATAAAGACCCGTAGAACACAATCTTATTCAGAAAAACTTTTATTTTTCATTGATGAATACGCTGTTTCATTTGTTTCCAATCTTTTGTTACACCCTGTATGTATGTATATCTTCAAACTTTATTGACTAACTTGATAGTTTCTTCAAGATAGGTATTAAAAATTATTTCATCAAGTGTATCGGGTAACAAACGGCTCGAACTAAATCGCAAACTGTTAATCTTAATGCGAGGAAATAAATTGTAAAATTGAAAAATATTCGAAACATTTGATATAAGAAATTATTCGTATCGCAGTGGCTGCGAACGAAGTGGCGGAGCCTCAAGGTGTTGGCACGAGTGTCGGCATCGGAGCCGGCGTGATTATATTTATATTAATTATCCTCGGACTGGTCTATCTTAGGCTGTAAGTATCGTTTTCTCTCGCAAATAATTTCCAAATATATTGAGTCACCGTTATAATTATAGGCGAAAAGCTACGCCGGTGAAAAATACCGAGAACGTTCAGGCGGCGGAAAGGAAGGAGGATCAAAATGCCGCCGTTATGTCTTACGCGACGTTGAATGATGGCACCCCCAACACCATGTACGAAAACGTCCCCGAAGATGGTCTCTACGATAATCCGTACAGTTTAAGCGGCAGCGCGTATAGGTAAGTTGCGAATGTGTGTGTGTAAGGAATTTGCAATAGAGCGTCGCGATCTTGACAGATAATGTAAGATATAAATATCCTATAATATTAATTAGAGTATTGTGGAATTTCATAAATAATGATTTTATTAAGAATGTATGTGTCAAAACATTGATTTCAAAGCATTGATAAAAGAATGAAAATTCTTTATTAATTCTTCTGAAAAATAGTGTGTTGTATTTTTTTATTGACAAATTTGACAAGAAAAGAACATTGCCAGCAAAATAAAAATTTTTTACATATATTAAGAAAATTCTAAATATTTGTACAAAATTTGATTTAGATTTTTACTTACTCGTTTAAAAGTTATTTACTAAAAATTGTAGAAAAATATCTCGCTCTCTCTCTCTCTCTCTTTCTGTAAATTACTCGTTTTTCTTTATTCTTCTTTGTTTTTTTTTGCAGTTGATTTTAGAGAGTGTTCACAATTAAAAGTTTTTGTCATAAATTAGAAAAAATAATTATTACAACTATTTTTTTTTTAGGAAGACGTTAGAAACCATATTTTGTAATATTTGAATTTTTTTTATAATCCAGATTTATTTATTTGATTTTTCAAACAGAATAAACATAAGAAACGTCTTTTTTTTATTCGATTTTTCAAACGGAATTAACACAAGAAATGTCTTTTTTTTTAATTTTGACAATTTTTTGCTACTATTGTACAGCCAAAACATCATTAAATTAGTATAAGACAGTGCAAATAGCAAATTGAAAAATTAATTATTTACAATTATGCGTTTTAAAAATGCATGGAAAGAGATAGAGACACAAAACAATTTTTTTATTTTTTTTATTTTAAGATAAATAAATATTATTCATAAAATTGTTTCTAAGGATATATAAATAAATAAATAAAATAAAAATTATAATTTTGGTAAAAGGTAGTAATAAATTAATGAGGATTATAATATTTTAAAAAAGATGTGGACATACACATAAGTAAGAAAATATAGTGTCAAGAAATAGTTTAGATTAGAATATTAATTTTGGAGATTAAAGGCATGATTTAATAATAATTATTTTTTTGATTTATATAATTGAATATATATATATATATATATATATATATATATATATATTTATAAAATTGTGATTTTATTTTAGAATAAATGAATATTATTCTATCTAATAAATTGATATGTTTTTAACAGATACAACGGCCAGCCAAGAAGAACGTACGGTAGATCCGGACATTACGAGGCCGAACCGGTTTCTAACAGAAACGGAATAACTATCAATGGCGTGTCTGTGCGATAGCTTAAAATTCCATTCGCCCTCTTCGTTTTCAAAAATTCGAAAATCGCGCGCTGACGACCTCGAGAGATCGTCTTCTGTCGCGCGATTCTCGCCGTTCACGAGACGATGCTTTATGTACAGAAAACACCGAAGAACTTAATTGTTGTCGTTATTTATATATTACCGCCCATCGAGGGTTCGACATTTTCATGTAAATAATTTTCGCGAGAGAATGTATAAAAGAACGAGCGTGAAAAGTTTGAAGAGGATTGTATGTTGATGACGCTCGTTCTTATGATAGGAGACTTCTTCTCCGAGTATCAACTAATGTGCGTACGATTCTGTATATACGGTGTATTGATCATTTAGATTTATTATTATATATAGGCTTTAAGTGACACGTTGTAGTGTAAGTTTATGACGATCGTGCGTAAATAAAGAAACCAGTGCTCTTGTACTTGACACTCTTTGTCACATTATTTCACTCTACTTTTTTACTATAGCAGACAATTGAGATAAAAAAATAAATTTTTTATTTACATAAATTTTAATTTTATTTATTATTAATAATAAATTTTTTATTTACATAAATTTAAATTTTATTTATTATTAATAATAAATTTTTATTTACATAAATTTAAATTTTATTTATTATTAATACTAAATTTTTATTTACATAAATTTAAATTTTATTTATTATTAATAATAAATTTTTATTTACATTAATTTAAATTTTATTTATTATTAATAATAAATTTTTATTTACATTAATTTAAATTTTATTTATTATTAATAATAAATTTTATTTACATTAATTTAAATTTTATTTATTATTAATAATAAATTTTTATTTACATTAATTTAAATTTTATTTATTATTAATAATAAATTTTTATTTACATTAATTTAAATTTTATTTATTATTAATAATAAATTTTTAATAATTAATTTATATATATATATATATATATAATGTTCTGATAACGTGTTTAGCGTCTCTCTCTCTCTCTCTCTTAAATATAAGATAATTTTTACTGGCATAATGCAATAATGCAATTATCAGAAATAATTTCAATTAATTGGGTTGATGAAAAACACAACATATATATATATATATATATATATATATATATATATATATATATATAGTAAAATTTATATATATAAATGCAAAGTATAATCAGCGTGAAAATTTTTAGGTAAGTATAAACTAATCCTGTATCTAAATAATTTGGCCAATAATAATATATTATTACATAATTATCAACATCAACTTCAGTAATTTATTGCTTTGATTGTCCAAGATTTGTCGCGAGATTTGCAAGACAAAGAGAAAAAGTTCCAGAAACTATAATTTTATCATAAATCCAATAAATCATTTTAATTTCCTGCAAATAATAATGTGAATTAAATATTGACAAGGTTGATCTGAAAAAGCGGCAAAGAACACTTCATTCTTCGCAGTCAATAATTTTTTTTGTCGCAAAAATTTCATGTAAATACATTTTTCTAATATCGATTTCTTATTTAAAATTAGTTTTCTCACATTTTAGCGATTATGAGACTCGAATTAACAAGATCGAAATTACGGTCATTATCAAAGATTACAAAATCTATCAGTCTCTTTCATGTCCTTATATGGCTGTGAGTCAGTACAAGACATTAACCCATGTATGGAAGCGAGTCCCAGTTCAGGGCTGTAATTATTTATAGAGATCATTCCTTCAAAAAATTTCCAAGTTAAATATGTTTTATATATATATATATATATATATATATATATATATATATTTATATATATATATATATATATATATATATATATATATATATATATTTATATATTTTATATATATATTATATATATATATATATATGTATATATATATAAATAATATATATATATATAAATATATAATATATATATATATATATATATATATATATATATATTTATATAAAGGATGTAAAATATGTAAACTATTGCTATACGTAAGTGTATTATTTTCCAACAATTTATTCTGAGAAATGACATAATTTATAAAAATTATGTCATTTCTCAGAATTACATTAATTATTACCATCTTTCATCGTTAATTTTTTAATACTCATTAAGCCTGCTTGCAAAAGTCTCAAATTAAAATCTCGCGAAATTAGTTTTAGATTAAAATTTTTTGATTAAAATATAATAACATATTTCACAAAAAAGAAATTATTACTAATTTATTATTGATTTATTATTTGCTTGTAATATAAATTATTGTAGTCTTTGCCATTTTATTAATGGAGCAATCTATAACTGATAAATATCTATCTGTGAATATTCTTTAAACAAAGGATCAAGGTATCGATTCTGTACCTCAAGTGAGAGTAAAAATTACAAAAATAAGCCAACTTATTGGATGAATGAAATTATAAATTTTCTAGTAGAATCGCTTATATTTGTAATTTTCACTCTCACTTAAATCACAGAATCGATACCCTGAGCACAATCCTAATCGACTATTGGCAATGGCCTGAATTTTTCTCCATTCCAGGCTCACATTATATAGGCTCACAATATATATTCACCTATCTTCCGGCAGATGGCGCTAGTTGATCGGGTGTGGTGAATGACTACAGAGTGAACGCGGAACGTGACTCAGTGTTCATCGTGGAGCCTCGATTCGTTCTAGTTTCCGGTTTTCAGTCGTTTTTCGAGCCTCTTTTACTGTTAATCGAGTGAGTACACTTCGATCTTTCCCCTTTAAATCGGCCGAATAATCCGGCTATCTAATCGCAAACTTGAATTTTCTTCCCTGAACGAGCACGTGAAATCTCGTCGATTTGACAGCAAATTTTACTCTCGAATGGGCCGCCATTGTCATTCAGTTACGATTTGCACAATTTGTGTCGCGCTTAATTAAAACAAAGATTGTTGTTTCTAAAAGGGACGCACACAAATAAGATATTTCGTGGTTAGGTTATGTATTTACATATGCGATCTGGAAGAAATGTGCATTGTCTGAGCGTGCGCAGTGCCGTAGATAGCTGGAGATGCAATGGGCATCATGGTGTCAGGATCGAAATAATTTCATGCATTTTGGTGCATTAAAATGAATTTACTGCGAGCAATTAAATAAAAATACTGTCAGATAAGATCCAAGGCGCGAACTTATTATTGTTAAATTTTATAAACAAATATGCATTAAAAATGTATGTTTTCTAGTCATCTTCAGTATGGATATATAAATATGTAAAAATTAAATTGGAATTTTAAAACTTGACATGCACAACATTTGTCGTTGCAATCAAATTTCATGTTATTATTGAATTTATTGCGAACAAGATAAATCTATTGCAATTATTAAAATAAATCTGTTACAAATATTAAAATAAATCTATTACAAATATTAAAATTAATTTATTCCAAATTAATTTATAATATACTAAAATTTCCATTACACTGATTTTGACAGCACTGAGTGCGAAGAAACTTGAGGGGAAAGCAGAACGATTTAAGAGAGATGAGTAAGCGCGCATATACATGCACACACACACACACATACGAATGAAAATTTGCTACAGAATTCGTGACATATACTTTTAAGGAAATTTCCACGTATTTTTTTTTCAAATTAGATATATATTTTTTATAAATATTAAAAGTGGAAAACGAGAATGTGTGAATTTTTTTTTAGAGTGTATAAAGAAAAAGTTTATAACTATAAATATTTTATATAAGTAAAATTTTTATATTATATAAAATATAAGGAAAGCATATTATTAAAAAATCAGAGTATTTAAAAAAAGCAAATTATGTATATATATAATATAATTCGGATATTTCGATTCCCTTTTTACCTAATTTTCTTAAACTTTTTTAAGCAGATATATTTTTAAGATACATATTATATTTATTGAAATTGAACAAATTTGTAGCCGATAAAAGCTATATTAAAGCGGTGGAACAAGTTGTATATAAAGCAGAAGGCACTCGAGTATACAAAGAGAGAGTAACGACCCCTTAGTCTTGCTTCTCTTTTCTTCCAAGTATTTTTATCCCAATTTCGGTCACGTCGGAGTATCATGAATTGATTACCCAAAATAAACGCCAATGGCGATAGCTACTCGGGAGCTCGAACTGTCTCTTGATGTTTGTTTTAAAAAGAATGCATCTTTGTTTCGTTAAAATTCCGAATTTATGGGGTGAAAAGTCAGTTTATTTTTCAAGGAAACAATCAGTTTCTACGAAATATATGCTCTGTGAATTAATCGAATAAAGTATTATTTTTTTCAATATATATGACATATTATAAACATTTATGAGTTAAGTCTCAAAATATACAATATGTCCCAGATCTAGCAATAAGCTGTTGATTGTTTCAAATTATTCCCAAAAAAAAAAAAAATTGATATTTATTAAGGAATCCATCATTGCACCAGAAGCAATTTGATATTTATATATATTTCTATTTCTATAAGATCAATATTTATAATATTTCACTAATAAATATATATATATATATATATATATATATATATATATATATATATATAATTTAAATTTACAGAAATAGGACATTTTTATAAATACTATACCATTAATCAAAAGATTTTTTTAATTTGTCAGATTTAATATGAGATTATTCAGAAATATGACTAAAATTTAATTTTTGTTTCAGTAGCTGCAAAATGTCTTCCCGCAAAACTGCTGGACGCCGTGCCACTACGAAAAAACGCGCTCAACGTGCGACGTCAAATGTCTTTGCGATGTTTGACCAGGCACAGATTGCTGAATTCAAAGAAGCTTTCAACATGATCGATCAGAATCACGATGGATTCATTGACAAGGAGGATTTGCACGACATGCTTGCCTCTCTGGGTAAGCAAATATAGAAAATTTAGGGACATATTTTTGTAGCTTATTTACACAAAATCACATTTCTTTTTAAAAATTGAAATAAGAGATATGGATAGAATTTAAAGAAAATTTAATCAACTTTTATAGGTAAGAATCCTACTGATGACTATTTGGAGGCAATGATGAACGAAGCACCTGGACCTATCAACTTTACAATGTTTTTGACATTGTTTGGAGAGAGATTGCAAGGAACTGATCCTGAAGATGTAATTAAGAATGCCTTTGGTTGTTTTGATGAGGAAAATACTGGTCATATAAATGAGGAGCGCCTTCGCGAATTGCTTACAACAATGGGTGACAGGTAATATCTCACGTATCAAAAATTGTATGAATATAAGTATGTTCAACTGAAACATAGACTAAGATCGTTGTACCATAAAAATCTTAATCTATATATGAATTCATTAATCCTTTTATGTTCAGTATTTATTAATTATATTTTTAATAATTTGTTAAATATGATGTTAATATATAAGATAATATAATATAAGAAAAAGATATAAAAGCATGATAACACATTTGTTATTAAACCAATAAAATTGATTAGGGGATTTTTTCTTGATAATACAAAACAAATTCTCTTTTATCTTTAGGTTTACGGATGATGATGTAGACGAAATGTACCGTGAAGCACCGATCAAAGGCTCGATGTTCGACTATCTAGAGTTTACTCGAATCCTAAAGCACGGCGCGAAGGATAAGGATGAGCAGTAGTGAGCGGATTTAGCTTAAACCGCGTATCCTGAGACGAAATCGTAGATAGTATTTGAAATTTCTCGCGTATTTCGCATTTCTAAATTCATCAGATTTTTATTTACAAAATAATATAAATATATTCAATAAATATTATTAATAAATAATAAAAAAATTGTAGCGTGATATGCATGAAGCAATTGAATTACAAAGAATTGTAATCTCGCAGTATTTATGTATATTTTCATAAAAATCGAAAGAAAAATGATAATTGAATAAATGAGTGATTTGGAAATGCGAGATATGTCGTTTAGAAATATCTTTTCGAAGTATTCAATTATAACCATTTTTTGTGAATGATTTACTGTATACAGTCGATGAAAGTTATACGTGTAAAATATTTATATATATAAATCGAAGACATGTAATTGTTGTAGATTCAGCATTTATATTTTAATATAATATTCTATTGTGTATGAAAAAGTTGCAGTTATTTCTTTGAATCAATTAAAAAATCATATAATAGCACAAACATATGTAATTTTAACTCTGATTAATAATAATATGTATAAGTCAGTTTATTGCGTTTGATTTGGCTCGAATATTTAATGCATTCTTAAGATTTTATATTTTTCTTAAATTATATTATAAGAATGTTCATAGTGTTAATTTACGATTTACATTTTAAGCAAATTTCCCATGATAATTTGTTTTAATAGTAATATATATAATAATATATATACAATGATAATTTCAAATAAATTAAATTTTTCTATATCTTCTAACAAAATAAATTTTTAAAGATTGGATTAAATGGATACAAACATTTAAATATTTTTACATTAATAAATAAGTGATAAAATATTTTAGAGATATGTTTTTTGCATAAAATATAGACTCTATAAATGAAACATGCCTTGAGTTAACAACTAGAATGATGTTTATTATTTTCTTGTTTAGAAAAAATAGCACAAAATTAAATATCTATTTATTAGTGGTATGTAATTACAAATAACCAGGAATTATAGACATACGTTCCAAGTTTAAAAAGTCAAATAAACAAACAAAATATTATATAATTCTCAGATGTCTTTTAACAAAGATCACGTGCAGAAAATCAATACGACGAATTCATTGAAACGTTTTGTTTTTGCTGGAACACGATTATAATGACAACATATTTCGCGACAATAATGAACTCCATTGGTGGCGACATCTCTTGAGGCATTTTGACATTTGAATAGAAGTCGCTTAGTAATTTTTGAAATATTATGGAGGCTCGAATCTAACTTGTGTGTATGTATTCCCGAATCGTTTTTCACATATCTTTAGGATTTAGTTAAACAGTTAAAAATCAAGTTAAAAAATTGAAAAGTTAATAACTCTAAACTTAAACTAATTAAAAAAAAAAAAATTACTCAACTCTGTTTATCTTAATATAAAAGATCGTTTTGGACCATTTTTTTTTCTTTATATCGCATATTTCTTAATAAGAAGAAAAAAGAAAGAGAAGAAAATGGTCCAAAAGTATATGTTTAATGCATATTTGTTAATGAAATTGAATAACAAAAAGTTTTGCGTCTTATTTACCGCGCCTCGGCTCTTATATTTACCAGTTTCCTCACCGATTTACAATTTAATAATTATTTTGATTATTATCTTCTTAAATAGGAGATACGAAAACAACTAAATTATTCGCAAAAAATCGCGAATAGAGCGAATCTTAAAAAGAATAAAGATATTTGAGATATCCTCTTCATACAGCCCCGATTTTGCCGATTATCTAGATAGATTAGATCGTAGATAGACTGCGCAGTTTTATCGGAGACGAGAAGTCAGTCAACATTAGTAAAAAAAAGACGACAAAGAATCCGATTATATCTTTCCATTGTTTTTTTATTAATGCTGACTTTTTGCTTTCAATGAAAACACTCGAGCTATCTACTTCATTCTTACCATGTCATCCATCTTATCATCAATTAAAAGTTGAGAACATAGATTTTATATACACACGTACAAAAGAGCGGACAACGAATGCTTTCGATGAGATGAATCGTCGTGAAGTAAGCGTGCGTCGGAACGAGGCACGCGAGACGCATGCGCGTGGCGCATATAGTCCGCGTATCGCCGAGCGACACCTTCAGTATTCTCTTTGCCGCGGGCGCGGGCATGTCGTCAGGTATGTACATATGTAACATATAAACAGAAGACCGCCCGCCTTCGTGCTCGCTCGGTCTGGCTCGGGCGGCCGCCCCCGCCTTCTTTACACTCGCTCTCCGTCCCGTTCGTCACGCGAACGATAAATAGAGCGGGGTTGCAGCTTATGCTCTCTCCGCTGTGCGATTAATCGACGGTGCGACGGGGGGGAGTCCCCGGCCACGAGTGCGTCGGAATCGAACGGAATCGGAAGGAGCGACGTTGAGTCTCTGCTCGCTTTCGTCAGGGTGCACGAGGAACATATGAACGCACACACGAACGCCTGGTAACGACGATGACGCGCGATGTCCTGGCGTCGAGGATTCCGCGTTCGATCCCTAGGACGACCGTTCGGCGCCGACGTCAAGTGAGTAGCCTGAATCAAGCCGAAGGACTTGAATTGGCGCGTGGCTGCTCTCTCGATAGTCGCCAAGTTCGCGGTGCAAATCGGCGCGATTGAAGTCGCGCGAACGAACGCGTCATTTGTTAAAATGGACCTGTCGGGTACGATATTACGTCACGACACCGCTGACAGGTAGTCGTTATTGAAGCAGCGTCCTCGTATTGCGTCGCGACGCCACACGTACATTTGTATCGTCATTACAGCGACATGTCAATCATAACGTTGCGTTTCGACGTCGCGCGAATACTCGTCTCGTTGAAATAACTTGAGATTACTGTCCATGGATATCGTGTCGTTGTTAAGGAAAGCTGGGACAAGGATTACATCACGACATCGTGCAAATATTCTGTCATCGTCAACAAAGTGAATTGCGGAGTAAATCGCGAGATACGTCAACCTGTCAATCGAATATCGCGAGAAATCGCGCGTCGATCGAGATTATCAAATCGGCGTCGAGTCACTCAGAAACAATCGCGCCGAAATCGTAACTACAGACATCTTCCATCGGTCCTCGCGAGTGCATCGAGTGCGTGAGAAAGTGCAGCAGGGTGCGAGAGGAGGAGAGGTTAGCCGAGGCCGACACCCACCGAGCGAAGTCGATCAGCTGTTCCGCGGCGCCGACCTCATCGTCGTTTCGGCAGGTACGCGCCAGTTTTCACTTTCCTCCTTATCACTCTCGTCTGCGTACAGTCGAGAGTGCTGTGTCGAAAAACAAATACAGCATATATAGAGTCTGGTTTCGTAAAGCGATATCGATACGTTTAAGAATCATTGGAGATATGGCTTTTGACTTTATCTAGAAAGGCATTAATGTAGAATTCGGGTATTTTAGCGATCGCTTCGCTTTCGATGTTTTGTTGATATAAACAATATCATGATAAGAAAAAAAATGATAGAAAGTAACGTAAAGTATAATATAATTGAAAGATCCAGGCAATAAATAAAACAGATTTTGTTAATGAAAATTAGATATTTGCACGATATTCGATAATGGATGCATTTAACGAATTTTATTTAAATTGAAAGAGATTGCAAGTCGCATACGAAAGTATTTGTAATAGTCGTTGGAATATAAAGTGAATAAAAAACACTCAATAAAAATTGTTATTAATACATTGAGTAAAAACAGCCATTAAATATCAATGTCAATCATTATTCATTACTATTAATGTCAAAAAACAGTCATTGAATATCAATGTCAATCATCATTGCTATTCATTAAAACATTGGTATTCCCAGATAAATTTTGCTTGAGCAAGTCGATGCTCTGCTCTACTTTTTCGATGCAGCCCGGGCTCAGGGCTGCATTAACTATTGAGCTTTAATCAGGGCCCCTAATAAACTCTCTTTATAATTTATATTTTTAATCATTGCTTTTTTATTTGAAAAATACACATAAAAGAATACTGATTATGAAAAAACGCATACTTATCTGTGTTTTTCTATAAATTATTAAAAAAAATAATCTTACAATAAAACATCACATGCAACTATTTTGTAGCTATTTTACTATTAAATGTGATCTTAAAAACGAATTCTGCTTAGTCCTGAGGACAAAACTCCACTGCAATTTCAGGAATTTTATTGACTTCGCTATTACGTCATTTTACCTCAGACGATGAATCGGATCTTTTACTTTCATCTCATCAAATTTTAATATACGAGAGGCTCTTATCATAAATAAATAAAATTATACATCGCTTTAATTGACATTGAATCGAACAGTTCTTTTTATCGACAAAAAAAAATTGTAAACAATTCTTATAATTTTATTTTTGAAACATAAAAGCATTAATATTGCTTCTCCTTTGATTCGTTATTTCTTTATTTTTATTAATCTTTATTACAAATATCAAATATCAAACCGCGAATATATCAAATACGCAGCTGAAGAGACTGCGAAGGTATAAAAAGTTTCTACTATATATAAAATATTATGCGAAATGTATAAATCAGATTCAAGTAACTGTTAAAAAATAAGAGCCCTTTAAATGTCAAGAACATTGAGCTACGAATATTTCCTTCTTCCCTTTACTAATTGCGTCGCGTGTCGCGTAAAAATCCTTCAAATGCTCACTTTGTCTACGATGTATGGAATGCGAGGGGGACGCACAGGTGGTCACACTTTTTATATACATTGTTGAAAGCGACGGAGAGGACGCAACACCGCAAGGTCAAATTGCACATGTACACGAAACACTCATAATTTCTGTTTTAATGTTCATTATATACACACAATAATCACTGATTTTGCAAAAAATGTATATGTCAAATGTCACTTGCGGATAAATAATTTTTTTTTTTCAAAATAATGGAAACTCTAAATTGATATTAAATCGTTCGCTTTTTTCTGTGTAATATCTTTATAATGTTTTAATGAATTTTTTCAATTTTAAGTTATTAAAATTAATTGTAAAAAACCGAGACTAAATAAATAAATAAATAAATTTTTATTAAATTTAATATTAATTTTTATTAAATTTAATATTAATTTTTATTAAATTTAATATTAAATTTCTAATTTGTTTTTTCTTATATACAATAATGATCATTGTTTAACTTATTTTTTGTTAGATTAAGATTTTATCGATCCGATTTTATTGTCATATCAAACGTTGATGACGTAAAAGATTTCCCTCTTTCATGTTCCCAATAATATCATTGGATAGTAAAATCATTATCGTGTACAGGCGACGTAACAGCAGATTGCAACTGAAAGAGAACAATTGACTTTTTTATCAAGATTTTTCATTATTATGGAAACAGTCGACAAATTATGTCTGTGCACTTGACAAGTTATGTCTGTCACGTGTGCACGATTTTTTCTCGACGAGTTACGTAATGTGTGGTTGTATTTTTTTTTAACTCGACATACGAGGACTCGAGAACCGGAAGTGAGCCGTTAAAAGTATACCTTTGTAATGCTGCTCGAATATTAAGTACGATTGTAGCGGTGTCCCAAAGTTGAAGGAACGTTTGAAGAGAGAGTTGTGGTTTTTTCTCTCTCTCTCTCGTGGAATGAGAATATATCTGACATTTAACGCGAGATATATATCGGTGTTTAAATTTCTCGTAAAATATTATTTCGTATACATATTTCGCTTTTATTTTTTCTATCTATAATAATAATCTAGAAACAATATTATTCACGGTTCGCCAAGTTTGTGACGAATCGTGAACAATGCCTGCGTTTTCAAGGGACTAATTAAATGGTAAATCGCATGTAGCGTGCAGTTGCGGCTTGCAGACTCGGCGTAATGCGACACTATGGTCTATTCGAGCAAAATCTCGTACGCAATATTATTACGTAAGTCGAGTTCAGGAACTAAAGCCGAGAAATGAATACGCATAATGGGTCTATATATGCGCGAGAGTGAAACCAAAGAAAATTTACGACACCGACCGCACACAATAAAGAGAATACAGTCGCGTCATTTTTTTCTCGTCACATACAGTCGTTGCATTTATCGTGCAGATCATACATGCGTTGTTTGTAATGTGTACATTCATCATATAATATGTTTCAGCTTTGTTCAAGTGCAAATTTTTAGATGCCTCTACGAATTTTTTATTGATTCCTATACGACGAAAACGTAATGGGAAAATACATCGCGTACACAGTTAGAAAATTTGTGTGCTCTTGTTAAAAATATGCCGGTTAAAATTTTTGTGTTAAATACTTAACACATTCTTGTGTTAATTTAACATATTGCTTTGAATTGAATCTGCTATTAATTAAATCCAAATGTTAAATTAATGTTAAACCATTGAAGAAAAATGTAAAAATAACATGACATAACATGACATAACATGACATAACATGACATAACATGACCTAACATGATCTAACATGACCTAACATGATCTAACCTAACCTAACATGACCTAACATGACATAACATGACCTAACATGACATAACATGACATAACATGACATAACATAACATAACATTTATGCACATATTTTTAATTTTACAGAATAGATATGTTCTATATTATTAGTGACAGGATTTATTTGTAAAAATTTACAGAAAAACATTTTATTTTAGAATAGAAGTGACTCTTTTATAATAGAGTGACTTTGTATTCACCGTCAATAATATTTTTCCAAGTCAATTTTATCATTAAAAATTTGTTGATTTTTCACAAAATATTTCAAGTTACTATGAAGTATGCATTCATTTTGTATTGAAATATTATCATAGTATTAGTGTTACCATTTAACATATTTATTTTACGTTAAATTATTACAAAAATTTGTGGACCATTTGGTACATGTTATAAATGTTAAATTTAACACAAATTTTTCAACTGTGTGTCGCGATTATATTGTTCATTTCTACCCGACAATTTGAATACTTATTTCGAAAGCGCTCGAATTACGGCAATAAGTAGATCTTTAATGGACCGTGTGGTGAAGAACTGCATACATATCTTGAATTACACTTTTGTTTGCATTGCGTTATCAAATTCATTTCGCAGATTTGAACTATCAAGTGTTATGCCGACAAGAAGTCGTTACATAAAATGGGATTTCCCGATATCGTGCTTCCACGATAATCCATGATAAGAAGAAAATAATACCCCTGTCTTTCATATTGTTTTTCTCTGCATTTTCCTAATCGGCTTTGCCTAGATTTGCGCGCTTGAATTCCAGGGCAATTAAGGAAATGTCTCTATAAAAGGCTTCATAAATCGTCATACATTGTCTAACCTATATACATTTATTATGCAACAAGTATATTAAATATATAATAAATTAAAAAAAGGGTGATTTTGATATTGATTTAAGTAGATTATCTGATTAATTTTAATCAATATTCTTTCTTAATTTAGATATGAAATTGGCAAGATCAATTTACGTAATGATTAAGAAATCCATTAATCATATGTTTGTCTGATTATATCTTTTATTAGCAAGATTATCGAGAGTAATTTATTATTTTATTTAATTCAATTAAAAAATTATTTTTATTATATATATATTTATTGGTATTGATTTATTTATTTGATTTTATTATTATTATTTATTTCTTAATTATTTTATTGATAAGTTTATTTTTGATAAATTACTTTTTATTTTGAGTTTTATATTATATATATATATATATATATATATATATATATATATATATAATATAAAAACTCAAAATAAAAAGAATTAATTTTATCAAAAATAAATTTTATCAATAAAATAATTAAGGAATTATATATATTAATATATATATTAATTAATATATATATTATATATATATATATATATATATATGTATGTATGTATGTATGTATGTATGTATGTATGTATGTATGTATGTATGTATGTATGTATGTATGTATGTATGTATGTATGTATTTAGAATTATTCCTGCCGAGATTTGAGAGTATTTAAAGGAAAAATGCGAAAGGTGTTACAGCAGGAGCTTATCGTAGCTGTTTTTCACATTTGACACGCGTACGGCACGTATGCTAGAGAGAGATAAGGCAATCAAGCATGTAACGAGTCGCACATGTCGCGTGCTCATCACGCAAACAGTATTATGGGGCTACTACCGCAACTGTGCCGCGTTTGCGAATAGGGGAACGCGGAACAAAGCGCTCGTTGCCTCGAATATATATACTATCTAAGCCAGGAGCGGATAGAATCAAAGAGGAATTTGGCGTGTGGCCATAATCTGCGTGTTGCAGCTTCCCGGCTTTGCAACGTCCGACCATCTCGGTGATTAAAACTTAAAATTAAATTCCTCTCGAAAACAAACTCCATCTGATGCTAATTGGCAAATAAGAACTTAATATCTAATTATACTGCAACAAAGCGTAATTTGCGTGAATTTTTTAAGATGCTTATAGAAAGTTATTAATACTTTTCAATTTCAAGACTATCACATTTTTTTATATAAATTAAAAATTCGTGGTTAAATTTAATAAAATTATATGTAAATATTTTATTACTACTAATTTTGCAATCAAATACAAAATTGGGGAGAAAAAGAATTGCACATTGAACTTTATAATTTAAAATAATTTTTTAAAAAAGTATTTTAAATAAAAATTTTTCATTAAATACATATTATTATTTATTTTTTAATGGCGAGTAATATGTGAATAATATTATTTATATTCCGTTTTTGAAATTATACAATGATTTAAAAATATTTTATCTGATTTATCAACAAATAAAATTATTCCAATAAAAATTATTTTCAAATAAAATTATTTTCAAATTATTAAACTTAGATGAAATTAAATAAAATAAAATTTAAATAAAATAAAATAAAATTTAAATAAAATTATTTATTATAATTATTATTATAAAATGTTAAATGATTCACAATATGTATACAAATCTGTATGTATACATGGCTTTTTATAAATTTATAAAAAAAAAAAAAAAAATCAAGAAGCGGGAAGTCAGTTACCTTACCAGGGCCATCGAGATATCCTTGGATATGCGGCCCTGACACTTACCGCAGTTGCCCCTTGCATTGCCGTAAACGGGACTTAGCGGTCTCGGAAGTTCCTTTGTACGTCGTCGAGCACCAACAACAATGGCGATCGCAATGAATTAATGCTTTTTTTACTGCCACTTATTGCGTTATCGGCAATCAATTCTGCGATATCACGCTGCTGCTTCGATGCCAATCGTTCTGATTACAACTTGCATGGAGAATAATAACAATAATACGTAGCAATTTAAGGCACAGTTACTTGCATCTATCTGACTTATAATTTGAACGAGTGTGATTGTTTGTCGACTGACGTAATTTTTTTATTATAATGGAATTATTGGCTTTATTTAATTTTCGAAATTATCAAAGTAACGTTGAAAATTACGAAGCCCTAAGAATAAGTATACGTAACGTACGTAAATCTAGATTTAAATCTAAATTATTAACAAGAATCTAATCTGATTTAGCATGCGCACTGTGCTTTATTTACTTCGGGTCTCTCTCCGAAACACTTTATACATATATATTTGCTACTATAATTTCAAGCAACTAGCGCGAGCATGACTTGATAGTGGAGCGGCCTAAATTATGTCGAAAGCATGAATCATTCCTCATCCCTCCTGCCTATTTCGCGAGCGAGCAGATGGTGACAGATGTATTGAGCGGGCTCGGCGTAGATCGGCTATTGGCGACCGCGTCGCGATCGCGAGAATCGTTATAAATAGGGTGAAGCGCGCCGTTCAATTTCCACGCGTTCCCGACCGGATTCTCCCCTCGATTCGCGATAGCGACCCTTCGGCATCCTCGGCACAATCCGACCCTCCTCCAGGGACGACCTCGAATACGTTCGTAAAAACATCAATGCCGAGCAGTTAGGCTCCTTCCTTCCTTCCACCCGGTAGCGATGGTCATCACTGATACTTTCGTGTGACAAAAAGTCGGAGAATGAAATGTTCGCGAGTGTTGTTTGCTTTTGAATGGGATTAATTTTAAGAATTTATTGAATGCAGTCTGTTCAATCTTGGTAAAGTTGTTTTTTACCGTGTCTACTCCTGGAAAAACATGAAAAATCTGGAATTCTCAGGTTTTTTTTTATCTAGGGAAATCAGGGAATTTCATGGAATTTTATTCGAATTAAAAAAAAAATTCTTTGATAATTTTGCTCTGATAAGCCAAGTTGTGAATTATTGTGTTGAAAATATATTATAAATATAAATCTATCTCTGTTTATATATTCAAACAACATTGTTTTAAAACAATATTGAATGTGCAATATTTTTTTATTTTAATTTTTAATAATAAAAAATGAAAATATTATAAAAACGTTAACAATAAAAAATCTTTTTTCAGGAAATTGCATCAAAAAATCTTTAAAATATGTTGTTTATCTGAAATTTCGAACAAAAATATCTGCAAGATCAGGGAATTTTTAGGGAATTTTTTTACAAGATTGAGCAAACACTGGTTCCATTCAAATCAGTTGACGTATATTAAATATTTTTTTTTTATTTATTCTCTGACAACCTTATTTTTTATAAAATTTATATTTATATTCTTTGCTCGAATCATATATTTTTTTTGTAAATTATTTCTATGAAACGTTTTAATTGATGAAACTGTATTCCTTCAACATTTTCGTCTATCTTGAAGCATAGTTGGGACAGGCAGTCCCTCATGATACTTATATCTAGAAAGTCATTACTGTATCGCCGCGTCGTCTGGCAATCATTCTCTGCTCTATCTCCCCTTCTTTTTCTCTCTTCTTTGCCTCATACTTTGTTCATCGCGTTTCCGTCGATATCTCGCTAATGTCCGGTTAATTTAGTCGGCAAGCATACGGGGATTTTTCCTGATACAAGGTAATAGAGCGTTGAAATTAAATCATGAGTCATCGAGTTTCCCAATATATATACTTTTCCGACTGTAAGTGAACGGTATCGTCTGCTTGCTCTATTGACGTGGAATATGAATTCGCGAAGAAGCTGCATTAATATTAATCTAAAACTGGCCTCTCAGAGACCAGGGAGACTCTCGGAGACCAGAATCTTCAATTAAAAATTAATTAACTTTGCCTCGGCAATTACATTAGTCTAGTCGTTACTCGCGGAATTAAAATGAGCGGTTAAAGTGTGTCGAAGATTAAGTCTCGTGGCTGAAATGTTAACCGGTTATCCAAGCGAAACTGTGAAAAATATTTGGAATAAAAATATTCCTCTCTCTTACTCTTAACATCTCGACGACATTTGCTCTCTTCCGTTTGCATGCGTAGCCGTTGACATTTCTCGAAAGCGAAGGATACCTTTCTCGCTCGAGCCATTTCGATTCGATGGGATTATTTTAGCACGCTTACTAGCAGTTTGCTTATCCTTCTCGCGATATATATTTGCTTAGCTACAAAAAAAATCAATAATAATTAAATTATTTTATAATCAAAATTTTTGTTCATATCTATTACTTCCAAACAATAGATAAGAGAAATATTCACATTCACATGAATAGAAAAGTGTATTGAATTTATAAAATATTATAATTAAATTATAGTTTATAAAGTGAATTAAAATTTATATAATATATAATAATGTAAAATTAAAAATATTTATATAATAATGTAAAATTAAAAATATTTATATAATAATGTAAAATTAAAACTATTTATATAATAATGTAGAATTAAAAATATTTATATAATAATGTAAAATTAAAATATTTATATAATAATGTAAAATTAAAAATATTTATATAATAATGTAAAATTAAAAATATTTATATAATAATGTAAAATTAAAAATATTTATATAATAATGTAAAAATAAAAATAAAAATAAAAATATAATGATATTGTAAAATTAAAAATATTTATATAATAATGTAAAATTAAAAATATTTATATAATAATGTAAAAATAAAAATAAAAATAAAAATATAATGATATTGTAAAATTAAAAATATTTATATAATAATGTAAAAATAAAAATAAAAATAAAAATATAATGATATTGTAAAATTAATCATTCTATTACATATAAATCATCGGAAAAATAAAAAGAATTTGGTGCAACGCGTAAAATTTTGCACGTGTGAGAGAGACAGAGAGAGAGGGAGAAGAAAAGAGAGGAATGACGCATTTTTACGCTAAGATGCTGCGGCATCACGTTTATCTTACTGGCTCCTAAATGGTTTACATTGCGCAAACATTTTTGTGCTCAGCGCGGCTACAATCAATATTTACCTCAGCCGACAATAATCCGACGATTTTACGTGATAGTTTCTGCACACGCCTGTAAAATAATTCGCCCCCGGCACGCGCAGCGTCCAAGTTACACGTTTGAAATTCTGATGTAAGGCTCGTAAAGAAACCCCGAAATCGTAATATCTTGCGCGAAAGTCGTTCGAAATCGTGTCTTTAAATTGCGCCATAGGATTGCGCAAACGGTTCGTCGCATTTAATATTGAACGCGATTAAACTTTCTTTTTAATTTCAGAACCGAGCGTAATAATTAATTAATATTGAATGCGATAAATAATTGAGCTATTTGCTAAGTAAAAGTCGTGAAATGAAAGACCGGTGCGTTAAAAGTTGTCGAATTTATTTTTATTTGTGATTTTTCCGCAATTTCTTTTTTTTTCAATTATTTAACGTCAAATAAAAATTCAAGATGTCTGCTCTTTGGAAAAACCTGGAATTATCAAGGATTTTTTTTGTATCTGAAGAAATCAGAGAATTCTCATGAAATTTTATTGGGACTCGGGGAATTAAAAAAAAATAAAAAAATCTTCGATAATTTTGCTCCTGCAATCTTATTGTAAGCAATAAGCAGTCCGTCAATAAACTAACAATAAGTTGTGAATTATGTATTTAAAATATATTATAAATATATATCTATCTCTTTTTATATATTTAATAATGTCATAACAAAATATTGAATATGCAGTATATTTTTTTTATTTTAATTTTTAATAATAAAAAATGAAAATATTATACAAGTTAAGGATGTATGTGAAATATATCGAAATACTAACAAAAACATTAAAATTTCATAGATTGTTCTACTGATTCTTCTAACTATTTGTGCAAAAACTAAGCACAATTCTCTTAATGATTTGGAAGTTTTTTAAATTTAAAGTTACTATTGGTTCTTATGGAAAATCGTCTATTGTAGAATTTATTGACAAATTTGACAAAGAAAAAATATTACCAATGAAATAAAAATTTTCACATATATTAAGGAAATTCTAATAAATATTTGTGCAAAACTTGATTTAGATTCACTAATTCGTTTAAAAGTTATTTACTAAAAATTGTAGAAAAATATTATCTGTCTCTTTTCCTCTTTCTGCAAATTACTCGTTTTTCATTGTTTTTTGCAGTTGATTTCAAAGGATATTCACGATCAAAAGTTTTTGCCATAAATTAGGAAAAATATTAATTACAACTATTTTCTTTTACGAAGATGTCAAAATCCATATTATTTTGTGATACTTTAATTTTTTTCACAACCCGAATTTATTTTTTTAATTTTTTAAACAATATAAACGTAAGAAACATGTTTTCTTTTTAATTTTGACAATTTTTTGCTACTATTGTACATCCAGAACATCCTTAAAAATTTTTATTTTAACAAAAGCTATCCAATTTTTTCAGTACATTTGTAAATCTAGCACTTGAAACTTAAGGATGTATGTGACATATATCGAAATACTAACAAAAGCATTAAAATTTCATAGATTGTTCTACTATTTCTTCTAAATATTTGTGCAAAACTAAGCACAATTCTCTTAATGGTTTGGAAGTTATTTAAATTTAAAATTACTATTGATTTTTATGGAAAATCGCCTATTGTAGCAATTATTGACAAATTTGACAAAGAAAAAATATTACCAATGAAATAAAAATTTTCACATATATTAAGGAAATTCTAATAAATATTTGTGCAAAACTTGATTTAGATTCACTAATTCGTTTAAAGGTTATTTACTAAAATTGTAGAAAAATATTATCTGTCTCTTTTTCTCTTTCTGCAAATTACTCGTTTTTCATTGTTTTTTGCAGTTGATTTCAAAGGATATTCACGATCAAAAGTTTTTGCCATAAATTAGGAAAAATATTAATTACAACTATTTTCTTTTACGAAGATGTCAAAATCCATATTATTTTGTGATACTTTAATTTTTTTCACAACCCGAATTTATTTTTTTAATTTTTTAAACAATATAAACGTAAGAAACATGTTTTCTTTTTAATTTTGACAATTTTTTGCTACTATTGTACATCCAGAACATCCTTAAATGGCTTTGTTTTTTTTTTTTTTTGTATGAATGAAAAACATTAGAAAACGCATAGAATAAAAAAACTTTTTTTAAGAAATTACACCAAAAAATCTTTGAAATATTTTCTTTATCTAGAATTTTTTGAACAAAAGTATTTGGAAGATTAGAAAATTTTCAGGGAATATTTTTACAAGATTTTAGTAGACACTTTTTAAGCACGATTAAACTTTCTTCTTAATGTTTTGAGAATCGAGCGTAATAATTAATTAATCTGAATGCAATAAATAATCGAGTTATTTGCCCAGTAAAAATCGTGCAGTAAAACAAAGTTAATGTCTTTAAAGAATTAAAATGTCTCATTTTTTCGTGGAATTTATTTTTTGCTCGCGATCGTTCCGGATTTTTTCGCAATTCCTTTTTTTCGATCATCTAACGTCGAATAAAAATTATATACCGTTGAAATAACTTCAGTCCTGACTATCTTATAATTTTCGAAAAAGAACTAGTTTCCTGAAAACGCGGTCAAGAGTTACAATGTCGACCAGCGGCGCAGTCGTCAATTATTCGGGTCACCCGGTATATGGGTCGACCCGGTTGTAGTTTGGTGAGCTTCCAGGACGTCGTCTAGACGACGTCCTGAGGAATCGCGGTGGGAAAACACGCTTTCCCTTGCAGCCGCGCTCTCGAATCGTTACTTAACAAATAAATTTTCAAGCTTTCGAGCTTTAATTCTCTCTCCATTGAAAAATTATATCAGTAATTAATATAATTATTTTAAGATAAGTAATTGTATTAAAAGAAGACAATTAGTAATCTTAATTCATGAAAATATGAATTCTTATATTCTTAATTTCCTTTAAAAATGGATATATCGATTAAAAATAAAAAGCTCGTATGTGTTTACAGAAAGCTCGAAGATTCATATTTTTATTGCATATAATGTAGGATGCAAGATGGTTAGATATCTCGGCTAGAAATAACTTACAGACTTGTAAGTGTACGAGACTTTGTTCCACTCACCTTTGGAATAATATTGGCTTTGCTAGTTTATTAAATAAAATATATAAATTATTATCATTATCAATTCTATAAATTATCAATTATATGAATCATTTATATGATATCGCTCGTAAATTTTTAATTCTTTAGTTATATTAATAATCACGATTTTTTTTTCATTAATAAATTGATTTATTTAATTGTTTTAATTTCCCATACATTGCTTGTGAAAAACTGAGCTTAACATTGTGTGAAAATAATTCTATATAAAGAGGAACTTTCAATAAATGACAAGATAACGCACAAGTCATAGTCAGGATGCTGGTTCTTTTATGTCAACACAATGGCGAACGTGAAGAAGGATACGATTCTCATGGGGATAGAAAATAGTTCCTTCCTTATTGGCGACGTAAGAGCATAGGAGGGATGTTTCATTTTTTATCACATTTTTATATCAAGAAATTTTCTTAAAATCGTTGACAGTTTTATAAAATGTCAAAAAACTACAGAAAGAGGACTCTTTTAACGAGATTTTTTTTTCTTTTAAATAATCTAAGTCCAAGAAAAGATCCGGAAATTACATGAGGGGAGTGACCACAATTCTCCCTCAATTTTAACCTATAGACGGCCTTGAAGTTATACCGCTGCGCAGACGCGATATCGATTTCTCGCGCGAGTACGTTCTTGCGCGGGTGGGCAAAAGAAAGCCGACTGGCCCAACATTTCGCATCTACGACCATTTCCTATGATGTCCTAGGGTCCTACATAGTGTGTCGAGTATGGGCAAAGCGTAGAATATATGACGATCGAGGGTGCTCTTCGAATGACTTATATTAGACTCTGAACGATAATAGTTACTGAATACTCGTCTGATCGTTGAAAGGAACAATCAGACGTCACGGAATACAGTAGTTTTCAATTTTTGTTTACAGAATAGTTTAACTTTTTTTTTTGTATTATAATTATGGAATATATCGGAATAATATTATATTTTTTTTACCGCTGATTTTACCGATAATTTTAGGAAAATCTAAAATCATGAATAAATCTTTTAAATTTTTTTTTTAAATGAAATAAACATGTTTAAATTTATTGATATATTTTCATTAAGGATGTTCTGGATGTACAATAGTAGCAAAAAATTATCAAAATTAAAAAGAAAACATGTTTCTTACGTTTATATTGTTTAAAAAATTAAAAAAATTCAGGTTATGAAAAAAATTAAAGTATCACAAAATAATATGGATTTTGACGTTTTCGTAAAAGAAAATTGTTGTAATTAATATTTTTCCTAATTTATGGCAAAAACTTTTGATCGTGAATATCCTCTGAAATCAACTGCAAAAAACAATGAAGAACGAGTAATTTGCAGAAAGAGAAAAAGAGACAGATAATATTTTTTTACAATTTTTAGTAAATAACTTTTAAACAAATTAGTGGATCTAAATCAAGTTTTGCACAAATATTTATTAGAATTTTTTTAATATATGTGAAAATTTTTATTTCATTGGTAATATTTTTTCTTTGTCAAATTTGTCAATAATTGCTACAATAGGCGATTTTCCATAAAAATCAATAGTAACTTTAAATTTAAATAATTTCCAAACCATTAAGAGAATTGTGCTTAGTTTTTGCACAAATATTTAAAAGAAATAGTAGAACAATCTATGAAATTTTAATGCTTTTGTTAGTATTTCGATATATATCACATACATCCTTAAGTTTCAAGTGCTAGATTTACAAATATACTGAAAAAAATTGGATAGCTTTTGTTAAAATAAAAATTTTTAAGGATGTTCTGGATGTACAATAGTAGCAAAAAATTATCAAAATTAAAAAGAAAACATGTTTCTTACGTTTATATTGTTTAAAAATTAAAAAATTCAGGTTATGAAAAAAATTAAAGTATCACAAAATAATATGGATTTTGACGTTTTCGTAAAAGAAAATTGTTGTAATTAATATTTTTCCTAATTTATGGCAAAAACTTTTGATCATGAATATCCTCTGAAATCAACTGCAAAAAACAATGAAGAACGAGTAATTTGCAGAAAGAGAAAAAGAGACAGATAATATTTTTTTACAATTTTTAGTAAATAACTTTTAAACGAATTAGTGGATCTAAATCAAGTTTTGCACAAATATTTATTAGAATTTTTTTAATATATGTGAAAATTTTTATTTCATTGGTAATATTTTTTCTTTGTCAAATTTGTCAATAATTGCTACAATAGGCGATTTTCCATAAAAATTAATAGTAACTTTAAATTTAAATAACTTCCAAACCATTAAGAGAATTGTGCTTAGTTTTTGCACAAATATTCAGAAGAAACAATAGAACAATCTATGAAATTTTAATTCTTTTATTAGTATTTCGATATATGTCACATACATCCTTAAAGAAGATAAATTTCAAAACAATAGATAGCTTAATAGATGTTATAATTAATTAAAAAATTTTTTTCTTTCTCAAGGCTTTCTCGCTAAGCTTTTTCCTTCAGTGAGGTCTTGACTTATATGTTCGTTTAGATGTACGTTTTGTTGACGTTTAACCCGCTCGATGTTGTGTGGTTGGCAATCTCATAATTCAATTATTTCTCACGTTCCCGAAGAAAAATGCCACAAACAAACCTCACGTGCACGTGGTGTCAGAGAAGACTTACAAGAGACACTTGACGCACACGCTAAAGTGATACAAGCGAAAAAATGTCACGGTTATTGGACGTAATAGGACATATAGATAGCCCTTCTCTTGTTTAGCGAAGGTGGAAAGTACAGTGTAGAGAAAAACGTTATTGCGATCGTGACTATAATTGAAAAGGCGAGAACAAAGCACAACGTCGGGCAGAAAAACATCGTGTAAAGTATTATTTTCGATAAAATTTATATGTCATCTGAAAGCACGAGATTTTCTACATAAAATTTCTTTCATGAAGAGACTTTTTTTTATTTCATATAAAATAATATATTTTATTGACACAATATATATATATTTTTTAAATTGTTGTCCAGTTTATATAAATATTATATTATATTAAATAAATATTATATTAAATTAAAGCAGAATTATTATAGAATTAATGATTAAATTTATTTCTTATAATATTTTTTTCTTCTATAATTAATTTGACATCTTTTTGTGAAAATTTTCAGTATTCAGAAAATCATCTAAATTTTCTGACATTTAAAGAATAATTATCGATCATATGTTTCGGTTTTTGAACAATATAATGAATATTTTTGTTTCTTAACATTTTTTTTTTTTGAGCATGCGATTGCGTAACAGTGACAGGTGCGGGTGACTCGGATTTATGTTTCCTTCCTGAGCTAATATCCGGATGACTTTGTTCGATGTACGTGCCGCACCTGATTGCCGCAGGGTTGGGCACGGGTTTTGAGGTACGGTGTGACAATGAAATCCGATCCGATAGTCTCGATCGGCAGCTTCACGGGCGAATGAGCCCGCGACAATGCCGAAAGATCCGGCGACGACAGGGCGGAAGGGCCCGGACGAGCGTTTCGTTAACTGCTTGAAATTCAACGCGACCTGCCCATCCTGTGACTCGCGCAAACGCTCTGATCTTTCTCGTTTTTTTTTTATCTTTAACTTTTGATTGATTTTAAGTCATTATGAGAACTTTGTAAAAAATGTTCTACTTTACAAAATACTGGAGAAAAGTTTTTTTAATGTAAAAATTAAAGTTATAAATTTTTTTTTATTTGTATACTGCATATATTTATATTTTATCGCTTGACTCAAATAAATTCAATTTTCTTTTTAGATTTCTTTCGCAAATGTATATAAATTTCATAGATTGTTCTATTGTTTCTTTCTCATTATATATTTAAAATAAAATTCTAAAAGAAGCAAAAGTTTATAAAGAATCATAAAAGAAGAATAATAAAATATTTTTGTTATTAATAAAATAATAAAATTAATTTAATATTAAATTAATGAAATAAATAAATAGATTAAATTGATAAAAGTAAGTAAAAATATTTTTAAATCAATTATTTATATATTATAATTATAATATATTAATTATAATATAATAATATAATAAAATATATAAGCAACTCGTTTAGAATTATTTTTTAAATGGAAATATTGTAGGTCTCGAATAGAACAAGATTAATGATGGATTAAATAATATAAATTGTGTCTTGTGAGAACGGAAGTGTCTTGAAAAATATTTTCGAAGATTTTGTTACAAAACACTCTCTGTCTATTGAACATAATAACATCTTAATTTTATTCTCATAGATTTATTTTTGATTGTCTCTTAAATACTCATATTTTACACCCTACTCCGATTCTGTTCTAACTTACTCCCTCATACTTTACTCTTGTTGTATTTTCCATTTTCATTCCTATCATTCCTAATCTCTATTTTCGATAAGTACTGGGGATTCGAAGATTTGTAGTAAAGCTTACACGCTCGCGACGTTTATCACGCGATATTTCTGTCGAACATCGCTTTTCGGATCGTAAAAAAGACACGCGCTCGACTGTCAGTTCACAATTCATACATTCGCAGAGGAAATGCTTCATAGAAATATTTTGAAATAAGTGTCAAGTACAAGAGCATTGCGACAAGCAATTCGAAATGAGCATAGTTTCGCGAGATGACGAAAAAGACAAGAGGAAATTCGTGTAAATTTTATCGCTTCGCTAACAGGAAAATTATGACAGGAGGGGAAAAGCATTTAAAATATGATTTGTGAAGTTTATTTAATGCACTTTTAATGCAAATTTAATGAGCTTTTTATTTCGATCGTTAGATTTGATTTCAGATATTTTATTCGTCAGATTTTGGGATTAATACAATTTTTGAGGGATTTTGAATTTATGCGAAATTGGCGTATCATTTCATGGAAATTCATAAATAATTAAAAATGTTCTAGCTATATCTTCAATATTTCTATAGCTCCTTGAATTATCTCCGTGTTTTCACGAAATTATACGCCAACTTCGCCCACATGGATTTCGATAGGCATTTTTTTTTAATATTTAATATTTAAATTGAAATTTAGCTGTTTATCAGCTATTTAAAAGTTATAAAGAAAATTATAATTATATAAATTTTTATTTTAAAAAAGAGAAACAATTATATAGATTTTTATATCAAAAAAATAGCTGAGAATTTTATACATTTCTCTCCATAGACGACGCAACATAAACGTGTTCATCCATCATTCACTGGCACGTTCTAATTCTGGCAACTGACCTAACTCACTGATGGTGTATATGTGCACGTGCGAGTTGATATAGTCGTTTCGCGAGAGGGTTTGAGTTTTTTTGGTATTATACATATCAATAGCTCGAAATATGAAAGAATTGAACTGCGAAAGAAATTTAACATCTGACACTAGTGCACGAGGTATATCAATTTTTGTTCTTGACAGAATTGCAAATTAAAAATCAGTTAATAATTGTTTGCAATATATCGCTGATTTTTTAATCCATACCAATAAAAAAAAATACATTTTTCATTTTTTTCAACATTATTCGGCATTTTTATTAATATGTTATTAATTTATAACTGTTATTAATTATTGTAATATTAATGTATATTAAATAAAAAATTATTATAATAATATTGGCTGAATACAAAATTATTGAATCGAATTTTAAAATGGAAACTTGCTCAATGACTTTTTTAATTCATCGTGACTTGCTCTAGATTTGTAGAAAGTATTCATTCTCATGCATCGTCATTCTCTACATTTTATGGGATGCGAATGTTTATCCTTAATCTTTTTCAAGTGATTTATGTATTTACAGGTCGACATCTTTTCCTTGTTTTTATTGATGGATTATTTGATCAAGTAGAATTGATAGAATTTTTATAGATTTATACGATTATTTTTTGGATTTTTGAAATGCTGATATACAGAATATCCAACGATTTTATTTACGATTTTTTTTCAAATCAATTTGATATCTTTTTGTTTATTTTATTTTAAAATAAAAATTATAATATAAAAAATTACTTACTTAGTATACAAAATTTATTAACATTAAAACTAATATTAAAATTAAAATTAATATTAAAATTATTAATATTTTGAGAGCAATTTACAATGAAGATATTAAAATTTGCTTTTTTTATTCTCCTTTTGATTATGTTTATTCCATGAATAAGTATGCATTGCAAATATGAGAAATGAGTTGAAATATCGAATCGTGTATTAGGCGAAATAGATGAACAAAAAATTATATGAAAATGCACTTTTTATTGTACACTTGTAGCATTTATTTTCGCATCAACATTATTCGGTATTTTTCTTACCGTTGGAAATATCGATTTTCTGTTTTGATCAGAAATTTTTATCTCACATTCAAAGTGAGAGCTGTTTTGATCAGAAATTTTTATCTCACACTCAGAGATATCGTGACCAGGTTTGCTACTTTTGTACATTATCCGAACAGTATAGATAGAACACTTTGTAACGTATATGTGTGTATAGCGTGGTTTCGCGAATATAAATTAAATACCGTGAAATGTAAAGCGATCCCGAACGGAGCGAGGATATACGGAATAAATGACCTGCCGACCTTTGTAAAGTTTGTGTCAGTATGAAGGTAATTGTATGTTCGCGCACGAAACTGGCAATTAAAGGAATGTTTCGTTTTGCGGTATCGATCTCTGTATTTATTCCTCGCCTATTTATATCCGCGAATCCATGAAAGTGCAGTCTTTTTTGCATCTAGAAAAAAAACATGATGTTTTATGTCACGTGTGATTAAAAATATGACGTTTATAGATAAAATCATTTAAATTTTAATGCAACTTATTTGCCTAATTTGGCCTTTTTTTTGTTGGTTCTCATTAAAAAAGTAATCACGATAATAAGGAAAATTTTACTAGGAAAATGATGGGACGTATTGTAGGATGTAATCAGAACCTAAACCCCCATTACTCGAAAAAAATGTCACGCTAAATTCAGGATGCCGGGATAGCGACCTGCGTCCCATGCCTTCAGGAAATTGTCTTAGTACGCTGACCCAGTCGCGGTGTGTACGCCGTTAGATCGAAATAACTCTCTGGCCAGCTTCCTAGAACCAGCGAAATTCTACTCGCTCAGCCACGTGTCTGCACTGTCTCCATTAGCATAGCTAAGCCAAAAGAAAACCGGAAACGACTCGCGAGCTTTGCGAGTTTCACCGATCATTTCGTGGACCGCCAAGGGATTAAGAGAGACACGACACGACAAAACACGAAAAATTTCGTTTGAGATAAAGAGTGATGTCCTTTTCATGCTTTTTTTTGCGAACGAGAAATTTAGAGCTCTTTGATGCCAAACTAAAGCTAAAGGTTCCCTATATATACACCAAATATTAGATCCCCTATTAAATACCAAATATGAAGTTGGACTCCCTTCTCATTCTAGAAATAATCAAAACAAAAAAAAAAAAGGAAATCAGCAGATGGCGCCGTGCTTTATCCAATTAAAGAGTATTAAAAATTACAAAAATGCACATTTTCACTCGGAATTTTTATCTCTTTCCTGAATTTGAATTGATATATTGGACAATAATTTTTAACTTTATCACAATAACTTTCTAAAACAAGATATTTCTGCAACAGTTAACGGTTAAAGTTCATTTTGCAAACTTATATATAGTGTGGACAATAAAAAATTTCTTTTAAGATAACAAAATATTAATATTTTGACATTTTATTTTTTACAAAAAAGAGGACTTTTAATAGGTCATGGGCATCATTCTTTATTATATAAATTCAACACAAACATCTTTACATTTTAAATGTTTATCAAAAACTCTTTTAATAATTTATAGAATAAACTATAATAGTTTTTAATTGAACGAACACACACGCAAATATTAATCGGAAGAATATGAAGAGAATACAAAAGCCTTAATAATATTATGAACTCTGCAAATTGGAAAATGGTACATTATGTCGGTTTATCTTAGCAAACAAGGAGTTAAAATATCTCTGCTCCCTAGTGAAAGGCGCGTCTTCGCGGAAGATCGTGCGTTCTCATTCCGCAGCGTTTACGGCTAACGATAATTTTATTGGATTATCGCATCGTTGCATTTAACCCGTCCAATTCCGCCAATTGACTCGACACACCCACGTTCTTCCCGCCTGGGGCTCGCGAGTACACTATTTATGTCGTCGCGATGTTTTATTTCGAATTATACTGGATGCACACTGTATAACATGAAGTCATGTCGTAATATCAAATATTCTCAAGTGGACTTCAAATTGGAAGAATACATACATATATATATATATATATATACCAGATTGTATCGGATATTTAAAACCTATAGAAGAATATTTGACTTGACAATGTATATTGTTTTTCTTCTCTCTCTCTCTCTCTCTCTCTCTCTCTCTCTCTCTCTTCCCAAATTCTAGTTTCTCAAAAATTGACGCATAGAACACAGAAAAAAATATTCTTGCCATTGGAGAAAAGAAACTTTTAGTCACATTTTTGTTTTTAAAGATAATTTTATAACGTCAATTTACATATTTTTTAAAAATAATATGATATAGTACTATAAGGCATTAATTGTGTGATCGTTCCTTAATAATATCCTGAAGGAGAATTTAAATTTTGTGTTTATTTTCTCTTAGAAAGCGGGCTATTTTGACTTATGCTCTTTATATCGAGGGCCATGTGGGGGTGTTCATGTACCCAACGGCACTAAACGGAAGCGCTCGGCCGTGGGAAAAAGAGGGTCCCGCGACAGATTGAAGGTCAACATCGACGCGTGCAAGATTAACGTATTGAGTTATATTATACATTATGTCACATGCATACAATCTTACATACATAGGAATACGATTACACATTGTGCGCATTGTGCTGTTAAAAATTTTGAATATATATTCCGGATATATATTTTATTAAGATGGAAATTATTGCGTACTATCTTTGTTTTTTTTTTTTTCTTATTGTATCATCTCTACAATGCAGTAAACAAAAGAGTATTTACTAGTTTTGCTATAGAACATTGGATTACAATAACATTGGGTTTGTAGGTAGATAGCAAATTCGAGAACAGCCAGGTGTGTTTGAAGATATTAATTGTTGGGATGTTAATTAGATTTTTTTTTTATTTCAATATCTGCTCCCAAAATATATGATCCTTTTTGACACTCTGTGTAATTGAAACATTTAAATATTTAAAATTGAAATTCATAATATATGGAAAGCAGATTTTATTGAAGTATCCAATTGGAAAGAATATATTATTGGAGACAACTTGTGTATGCTTTTTATTTTAATTCGTCCTTTTGCGAGATTCACGGGTTAATTTTATGATATCGAGATTATGATTGACATTTTTAGATATTTTACAGCACAACATCAATCATAGCCGAGTCTCTAAGAATATAAAAGTACAATACTTCTTTGTGTGTTGTGGCTACTTGGACTACTTACGAAACACGCGCATGACAGATTCGCCTCTTTTGATGACGATGCATATATTGATCACATCATTGACAATTGGCCAAATAGTCATCGGTCGTCGTAAGTCAACCGAATCCCCAGAGACAATCGACTTGATCTCATTGCGCTTCTATCGCCGCGAACGTGATCAGAATGGATCTTGTAGAAGATGTTGTAATGTTTCGTTAAAAGCCATTTTCGCGGGAGGCTAAAGTAAGATTTAAGATACATTTATCGCGATAATATCTTAAGGCAAGTTTAATCTAGTTGGCTAACTCTCTGCGTTGGCTAACCATTATCGATAATCTAAGTGAGATGCGAACAGTCAACAAGTGTTGGCCAGCATTGCTGTTGGCCAACAAACCTACGGACTCGATCTGAGGCGAAATTCTTTCTTGGCTAACTTTGCTGGAAGCCAATGTAAACAGGTCAGAGACGATTAACAATGTTAGACGCGCTTAGACCTGAATAAATCGTTTCTCATGAGCCTTATGTTTGTTTCGTAATGATGTACCATTAAATAATATGTTCTCAAAGACATGTTATATTTGTGGAAGGGAATTTAAATTACGCTAATGCTTTTGTAAAACTTTCTTTATTTAGCTACGTCTTCTCTCTCTGCAAGATATTCTTTATCATCCGTTATTCTCTCCCGAATACCAGAATCTTTTGCCAATTTGGAGCCGATGATCGTGCAAGGTGGATGACCGCGTAATAGTCACTCGGAGAAATTTCAATGCCACGGCATCGTATACGGAACTTAACCGTCTGACTCGCAAATCGCTAACCTTCACGGTGGCACTGTCATCATCGTTCCGCCTGTCATTACAATGATCGTAGTAAACGCGGCATCACGCGATTATGAGAGATTTTTATGGTAAACAGTGGATGGAGGACGAGAACTCCTTCTTCAAACAATCGATAGATGCGTGAGAAATTTTTCGCCAACGCGTTTCTTTTTTTTTTTTATAAAAAGTATTATTTTTATAAAAATAATATTATTAAAATTTTGTCGTAAATAATAAAAAATAGATAAAAATAAAATAAATTCAAAAATAAAATAAATAAATTCAAAAATAAAAAAATTCAATGTGGTATTAATAATTAATATATTATTTTTATATATATTATTTAATATACTATAATTTTCCATAAATTTAAACACATGTTGCTTTAAGGATGTATTGGCTATACAATTCTAAAAGTTACTTCAATTTGAAATTGGTGAAATTTTATACTTTGATGTGTTTTGTAAGATGCACTTAATATATTCGTATCGTATAAAGAAATTAAATAATGCCCATAAATAGTTAACATGATATTTGGCACTATAAATAAATATATTTGCACGTTTTGCAAATTTTGTGATTGCCAGCAAAAAATTTTTAACCGAGAATTTCACATGAAATCAACTGTAGGAAACGAAAGAATATTGCATATATTAGTAATATTTAGTTAAAGTGTATTTTATAGTCTATTTTCGGAATTTTCGGCATTGCTTTTTCATTAATAACTCGATAATGAGCTAATGAATCGATATCAATTTCTTTTACACACGTTTCTCAGTATTTTATTTACTCACAAATGAAGTTTCAGAATATTGGCAATGGTGAGTCCTTATAATTTCGTTTATATAAATGAAAATTTGTTTCTATTCTAATAATTCAAGATTTTAATCTGAAACTTATCTGAGATATTTAATATCGGAAGTCAAGATAAGAAACAATCATAAATTATTAGTTGAAAGTTGAAATTGATTCCGAATTCTCGTCCAAGAGAACTTCCGCTCAAGAGAAGACAGATCTATCTTTGATAGAGAGAGAGAGAGAGAGAGAGAGAGAGAGAGATATGCTTTATATACGTATATATATAATACTGTTTATACTACATATGCAAATCAAGAAAGAGACTAAATATATAGTGCTTTGATCAGCAACGTGCTAATTACTGGCGAGAAGACCGCGAGCTCTTAACTCGCCGGTGTCCAATAAATTCAAAACGGAGATAAATGAAGAAAGAGAGTTCCGTGAATCCTTGCCATTCATCTTTCTCTCGACGCTTTGATCGTCGCGAAATGACTTTATCTCTAGAAGCCGTTCACAGGAGCTCCACTGATCCCGCACGCGAGTTGCAGCGATGCAGTCGCACACGGTATCATTGCACTCTCGGATCAAGCGGTTCGCAGAGATACGAACGATTTAAGCCAGACGAAACGTGCACTCGTGCCTGCTCGCCGATAAAACGTCCAGTTACGGTCGCTGACCCGGACTTATTAATCCTTTGACGGGTCCAAGCCTTTGGGGGCACCAACTCTCAGAGTTCTGTCTCTATTTAATTTCCTTATCGCGGATTTACCCACATAGAGTGCGTCGAGAGTTTTTAATTTTAAAAATTAAAAATGTGATTCTGAGATAAAGATTATTTTGATTAATTATTTAATTTAAAATCTTGAACATTTAATCATTCTACTGATATTTGAAGGATACAACATCAATCGTCATTATATTTCAACACTATGATCCTATCAGAATGTGGCTTCAATAAAATATGTTCCAAGATTTATATAATATTTTCATGAAAAATTGCGATACTATAGTCTAGTCTAGTCATCGTCGACTCGTTAAGTCGCCTACTCGATTTAGTTTACATCCTGATTTCTAGAAAATCCGACAAGACTGACCGCTCAACCGACCACAGCGAGGGATGAAATCGGATATCAGCTGATTATGCAACGACTCATTTCATGCTCGTGTACAAGGAATAATGCATGTATAGAGTGACTCATAAAGTTATAGGAAACTTATTGAGGCTGATAATTATTGATAAACACATTGACAATCTACTAATAAGGATTGATAGGCATTGACCTTAAACTAAATTTCATGGTAATTTATTGAAGGAATAAATTTGATTTGTAAAAGAAAGATTGTATTGATTTATGTCACAAAATAATCCATTGATTTTTGAATGTCTAAACAAATGAGATCAATCAAGATTTATATTTTTAATTATTTAGTCTTGTTACGAATGCTAAATATAAAAGGCAATAAAAAGATAAAAAGAGATATGATAAAGAAATAATTGGATTTTATATTTACGCGTTATTATCATCTTGTTGAGTCTCCTCTGGTCAAGTTTTGCGTCAGAGACCACCCTGTATACACGTGATCCTGGTGCCGTAATCATCGTAGGACGACTGCTAGATATGGTGGCTTGTATTACGGTTCGCTGATACTACAGTTACGTTAATGCTCGTGACAGAAGGAAGTCGAGGAGATGCGGAAGATATAGGATGGAGGAGAGACTGGATCATCATTGCGACGTCCTTTCTACGAGTTTCCACGTCCGCTTGGGAGCGAAGCGGATTATCTTGTTTGACGTAATTAATCGGCCTACCGGGTTCCTGTTCTCCGCAGGATACGCATAAACTAGAACACGTCTGCATGAGTTGAAAGCTGAATAAATCGCTTCTTCCTTTACGATTTTCTCGACGACATTCCTCGTCGCGCTTTAAAAAGATAGAATTAAATGAAAATGTTTTTTTTTTTTTTATTTGAAAATATACATATATTGTATTGTTGGAAAATTTGATTTAAATTTAATATAAATCGCATGTCTCAGACGGTGTAACACAATTTTTGTGTTAACTTAATATGGATATAAATAATGGATATTAAATGGTGACACTAATATTATGTTAATATTTCAATACAAAATGAATGCAAACTTTATAGCAATTTGATATAAATTTTGTGTAAAATCAATATACATACTTTTAATGATAAAATTAAATTATAAAAAAAATTATTGATCGTTTCACTCTTATTATAGAATCAAAAATTTTCTATAAATTTTAATAGATAAATCTTGTTACTAATAACATGGAACATATCTATGTAAAATTATTATATAATTACATATTTTATTAATTTTATATTTTTTTTTTATACTTTTAATAATTTAGAGTTCATTTGAGTTGAATTAACACAACAACAATACGTTAAATTAACGCATGAATGTATCGAATATTTAATACAAAAATTTTAATTATATTAATATAAATATAAATATTAAATATATTTCATATAAATATATTATTTATATTTAATATAAATATTTTTTATCGGCATATTTTTGAATATAGGAAAACATAAATTGATGTGCACGATGTGAATTCTTATTCTGTTTTTATTACCTTGATATTGTAATCTTGTAGGAGATAAAAACAGATTAGGAACTAACTTCACGCATAATAAATTCTCGCATTATGCGAGAATTCATTATCATAAGATTTTACATATTCATTTGGATTCCGGTGTAATAGAATTCAAACATGTGTGAGATTCGGGATTTATAGATCGTGCGATTCAAGAAATCTTCAGGATCCACGCGCTGATCCAATGATCAGTATCTACACTCATCAAGTTTTATCGGCGGATCTATAAATCCGAGAACCATAGCGCCGGCGCGAAATACTCGCTCCGCGCAATGCGAATTCGCGGGACAACAACATCATTAAAGTCAATTTCCGAGCTTCCGCCACCAACCACACACACACACACACACACACACACGCACACACACAATGGCGTTGAGGCGAACAAAAGCCCGACTCTTTGAAGACGCGCTCGTATAGATATATCTACATAATCTCTCAAATAGTAAGCTGATGAGAGAAAGCCGGTGATAAAGATCATTCGGATGGCTAATTAGTTTAAAATAAATTAATTAACTTAATTACTTTATTATTTGAAATAGCGTTGTACGAGGCATCCTCTTGTACATACCTATCGTAAAGCTCGCTCCTTTAAACCCTACCAGCGCAACGCTCCGCTCTATTAAAGAGGAAGCGAGTAACGGCACCGTTTGCGCACGCGAGTTCCGGCTGTGATCTTCGAGAGCCAGAGGCTCGTCAGGAACTCTTCACGAAGTTCACGTTTTACTCCAACAGGAAGTCACGTCGCCGGAAATCGTGTCGCGAAGTAACGTTATCCAGTCGTGCCGGAAGCTATGATCGAAAAAGAAAGAGAGAGAGAGAGAGAGAGAGAGAGAGAAAGAGAGTGGTGCAATCGGACAGATGGATGGGGTGTAATTGAGGATTATTTCGTTCTAGTTCTTATCACCTAAGTAAGCGTAAGAAGCGTCGCGTTTCTGCTCCGAGTGTTATTAATTAAACCTACCTGTAAGAAAATTCTTCTCGACGTTGGCTGCCGGCATAATTAAGTCAAATTGACGTCTAGATGAAAAATTAATTGGTAGTATATTTATGGGTGATGTTCTCCTACATTTTATCATTCGTGCTATTGATGATGGGTTACGTGGTTTAAAAATGCAATTGATTCTCGCCATCGCAGCCTTTTACATTCGATAAGAAATAGCTCGAGATTGTCTGAGAAGCAAATTAAGTTTTTATATAAAATTTATTTGAAATTTTTCGATTGTTATATATATATGTATCATTGAAAAATAAATTTTTACACTGTTGGAAAATTTGGATTAAATTTGGCATATATCGCATATCCCAGATGGTTCATACAAATTTTTTGTGTTAATTTAACATAATATAGTTATGTAAAATGACACTAATACTATGTTAATATTTCAACACGAATATTATATTAATATTTCAATACAAATACTATGTTAATATTTCAACACAAAACTTATTTTAAATTACTATAAATTTGAAATAAAATCTGTGGAAAATTAACATATTATTAATACTAAAATTAACTAAGAAAAATAGTTATTGACAGTCTATAATCACTCTCTCACTTTTATAGAATAAAATAAACATTTTTTTTCTATAAATTTTAATATATAAATCTTGTCAATAATATGGAACATATCTATTATGTAAAATATGTGCATATTATTTTTACATTTTTACACCTTGCTTTAATAATTAATATTTGAGTTCAATTAACAGCAATGTGTTAAATTAACACAAAAATTTTAATCAATATATTTTTTAATAAGAATAATAATATTTTTTAATAAGAATATTAATATCTTTTAATAAGAATATAAATTTCCCAACTATTGATGATAAATTACGTAATCTAAAAATGTTAAAAATTGATTCTTGTCATCGTAGTCTTTTACATTCGACATAAAACAGCTCGAGATTGTCTGAGAAGCAAGTTAAGTTTTTCATGTAAAATTTACTTGGAATTATCGGATCGTTACACGCATAATTGAAAAATCGGTTTCTATCAGTTTCTATCTTCCATTAGCGTTTGTGCAGAGCTATTCAGAATTCGTTAACTTTCGACGTTCATCGGAAAAAGCTCACCTCCATCGCCGACGTTCGAGGCGAACCTTATAAAGCATCCTGTATAACGAGACTTCGCGAACGTTTTCTCGCCTCAAGATAGCGAGCGAGAGATAACGAGCACAGGCAGGACAACTTTGTTGTAATTGCTGTGTCGGATTGGATTAGATGGCAGGATAATTGGATATCGTGGGGGCACGTCGATAATATAATGCAG